>NW_026873565.1:0-14935 GCF_032173495.1 Musca vetustissima | reverse complement strand
TGCAGGGTATAAAAAGTTCGGTCGGGCCGAACTTAACATCGTTTTTACTTGTTTTTATTCAATGTCACTTCGGTTAGAAAAGGTTATAAAAGCTTAAAACTACCCATGTGGGGTATATGTTCAAACATAGACCTATGTAGAAATCTCCGCGTCATACTTTCTAAACAACAGGGTGGCCCAAAAAACTAACATGTTAAAAATAACTGCATTTTTTATTTTTTTATTGATTTTTTATGTTTTTAAATATTTAATTCATGGAATTTTTTTCCATTTAAGTAACAGCATTTAACCGCATTTTCTATTACTACCCGTAGAGTTTCTGGTTCCAAGTTGCTTATTTCTGCTTGAATGTTGTGCTTAAGCTCTTGAATTGTCTGGTGAACGTGGAGGCCAAAAAAAATCACAATTTCTGGAAATTATTCGAATAGCATATTGCAGGCGTAACGGATGGTCTTGGGGAGCAGTTGCTGTGCCATTTGAATTTTATGCGGAAACATTTTAAGATTCCGCTTCAAAATTCTTTGCAGGGATGTTCTGGAGATCCCCAATTGAGTACAACGACCACGAGTACAGACAGATGGATCTTCGTTTATACTCTGTCGTACAGCATCCACAACTGTTTCATTCCGCACAATCGACCTCTTCTTGGAAGATCTAACACTCTTCCATGTTCCTCAAAACGTTAGACTAAGTTACTAATCATGTTGTGACTGGATGCTGTTCGGACATTAAAATGACAATGATAATTTAGTTGAATTGTAATAATTGACCTTCCAGAAGTATAAACAAATTCAATGATTTTGATGCGCTTCTGCATATCATATGTAGCCATGATTTATCCCCAAAAACCAGTAAATAACATGCAAAAGACAAAACAAATAATTATTAAAAACAAAAAAGATGTAACCATTTTTAATATGTCAGTCTTTTTTGGGCCACCCTGTACAAGAACCTATTGTATACGGCTAAAACCTTCAAAAAGTGAAAATGATACAAATGAAAGTGATCTGATACAACGTAGAACGGTATTATTTTTATACCCTTCACCACACTGCGGTACAGGGTATTGTGTCTTTGTGCATATGTTTGTAACTGGATGAAATTTGGCACAGCTCATTAGTTTGGCCCAAGGACGAACCCTATTGAAATTGGGAAAAATCGGTTCAGATTTGGATATAGCTCCCATATATATTTTCGTCCGATTTAAGGTAAACGGTGCACCAAAGTCCCTATATATCTTTCGATTTGCGCGAAATTTGGCACAGCGTAATGAATAAGGTCACGAATGGTGTGTGCAAAGCTTCGCGAAAATCGGTTCAGATTTAGATATAGCTCCCATATATATCTTCGTCCGTTTTAAGGTTAATTGTGTACCAAAGTCCCTATATATCTTTAGATTTGCACGAAATTTGGCACAACGTACTAAATTAAGTATAGAATGATGTGTGCAAAGTTTCGTGAAAATCGGTTCAGATTTAGATATAACTCCCATATATAGCTTCGCCCAATTTAGATAAATAGTCCACTAAAGTCCATGGAAATCTTTTGATGTGCACGAAAATTGGGACATAGTTATGAATAAGATCGAAAATGATGTCTGAAAAGTTTCGTGAAAATCGGTTCAGATTTAGATATAGCTCCCATATGTATTTTCATCCGATTTAAGGTAATTGGTGCCCAAAGTCCCTATATATCTTTCGATTTGCACGAATTTTGGTATAGGGGACTGAATTAAGTCTAGATTGATGTTGCTAAGCTTTGTGAAAAGATCCGTAGCTAGGCCAATTGACACAACGTACTGATGTTATATAAACAAAACGCGTCGTCTGTTAGGATACATATGTAAAATGTACCCAAAGTGGTGAAGGGTATCATATAGTCGGCCCAGTCCGACTTTACTACTTTCCTTACTGGTTTTCTTTTGTGGGAATATTTGATATCACATTATAATCTAAAGTATCAAACGATAGTCAATTCGGTTGAAAAACGTGTCCGACGTCACCAAAATGACGAATAATGGGGAGAACTGTTTATTGGGGCCTACCCTGAAACATTAATCCAAAATAGTTAATTGGTGCCACTTCGGTTGAAAATTGTGCCTAAAGACACAAAAGCAACACCAACAAAGTCGTTGTGTGCATTTGTCGCGATGTGACAACACACAACAGTGGGAAAGGTGTGGTATTGTTTATAAATGCCTTGTTAACCTCGAAATGAGGCTCCAGCGAAATTCTCATTCAGTTTATGTCGTTGGTCAGCTAAGTACTTCGCTTTGTTACAAGAGACATTTGGGTATGAAAGGTTTTTTGTATAGAAGCAATAGCTTCTGGGGAGAATATCCCAACAAAAAACTAAGGGAACTGATGAGGATCAGTGGCGTGATCCGAAACTATAGTCTTCCCTGCCTTACCCCTCGGCAAACAATGCCATACATTCCCCACTAATAAATAGTTGTTTTTTATAAAAACAACAAACTGGGATTCAGTCTGACTATTTTGCAAAAACAAAATACAAATGGTATCCCAAATAAACCGCCAACCCTACCAAAAATTCCAAATAATTTAGGCACCACACGAAAACATGGTGGTACCACTCGAAACATGTACTACTATTGAAAATTTTTGGTAGGGAGATTTTTTACCCACTGATAATATAAAATATCATAATGATTTTCTACTCAGGAATAACCCAAAATAGCAAATTAGGTTAAACGTGTCCAAAAGCTTAAAAGTATTGAATGAGGATAAATCCCATTTTCAATTGCAAATGCTATAGGATTTCAACAGACGCACATGGTATGCCAGTTGCAAGCAATTATTATATACACTCACTCCACCTTGTGGAAGAAATACAGATCTCACAGTCTCCATAGTTCGCCTATTTATTCCTTAAAAAACATAAAATGTGTTTTGAAGATTTCAAATATTTTCTCAACAAATCTGTTCAAATTAAGTTTTCCTAACTACCTAAATATATTTTTTATTTATATACGAAATATTTAACTAGTTTCCATAGAGATTATAACCACAAAATGCACTTGAATTTGGTCAGGTAAACTATCATACCCGCATAGCAGCATGCTTGGTTGAAAGTAAAAGAAAAGTGTAAACAAAAAAGTTTTCTATAAACAATTTGTGTTTTACTGGAATTTTGCCAATGTTTTTCAAGAGATACTTCAAGGGCGTACGAACACCCAGCCAAGTGGAGGGAGAGATTTATGGAGAAAAAAATAAAAATAAATGAATAATATTTAATGTTGTGATTAGTTAAGTACGCATTTGATTAAAACTACTTTTTATTATATCCCATCCAAATGGAAAAATATTTAAAGCTACGCCACATTACCCTTGCACCATTGCATTTAGGATTGTGACTTACCATCAAGGTTGCACATAGATATATTTATTTTTGTCCACTTATCTACCGACACAAGTTACACAAAAGCCTCAAAAACAAAGATACGTATTTACTGGCAGCTTGAATTTGTTTGTTCTGCTTTCAAATTAGTTAATTAAAGACAGAAAAAAGAAATGCAAGTTTATTTTATTTCACTGTTTATTGCAGTGCAAAATAAACTCTTATAAAGTGAAAATTTATTTATCACTTTAAAAAAGGTATGGAAAACATTTCTGTGTGTTCGTTGGTTGCTTGTTATAAAATTTTGCAGTTACAATTCAATGCAGGTACATGCATAATACTTATTATATATACACGTATATAACAATAACTGAATATTGACATAAAATGCAAGCAAGCATAACATCATCGCAACGAGAGGGAACGTGAGGGAGGAAATTAGTATGCTGGCTATATTTATCAGCATAAATTAATAATTTGCGAATTGGTGTAGTAGTGAAACGGCATCCAACTAAGGTGTAATAAAACTGTTTAAATGCAAAGTAGGTGAGCGAATGCACATTTAAAGCCTCGTTGCAAATTATGATTGTAAAATTTAAAAGTTTTATTGTCGCTGTATGATGTTCAGTAATTTTGTCCTAGTTAGTTTTTAAATGATGGCGTTGTAGGTTGAATGGGTAATTAATATACTGAGCCTTAAGGCTAATGAGGGTATATAATTTTTGTTACGATCCAAAAATTTGACGCTTTGAAATATCAGCTGTAAATCCCAAGAGTCTTCGGAAGCAATTCTTTGAGAAAAGTTGAAGTCGTTATATAAATGTCTAAGGGGTGTCTGATGTTTACAATAAAGGGCGTAGAAACAAATCGATTTGATCCAGAATTTGAACATTGTAATATTTTCACCATTCATACGACTTGGAGAAAATTATGTGAATCTGGACCTATTTAAGGCAAACTTGGCACACCCCATTCGGTATGCTCCAGCACAGTGCAACGTTTCACCTCAATCGGACAAACGTGTCTTATATGTTGCACAATTTACAGGACGAAAATATATATGTGGAAACTTAATCTACATATGCACCAATTTCACCGAAACTCAATAACATAATTCAAGGCTTGTGCAAAATTTAGTCGAGTCTTTGGGCATTTAGGGAGCCTTTGGGCATTCAGTGCAAAAATAATATATCGTCAACTAAAATGCAAATGCAATGCGTAACTAACAAAAGCATAATTGTGTAGGAGAAGCAAAAATCCGTTTTTAATAAAAACTATAAACATGTCAAAAAAAAAGTATGACCGGCAGGGTGATATTGCATATGACGAATAATAGACTATAATTGTTTTTAACAAATTTAGTTATTTAGTTTATTGGCAGTCATAACAATTATGTAAAAACGTGAATTTTTTGTTAGTTACGCCTTTTTGCTTTTTGTTAATAGAAGCTTCTTTTTTGACCGCAGACGTGTAAAACTTTGTCAACACATGTAGTTTATTGACATTCACAATATTCATTCAAAAAGTCAATTTTCAATTCTTTGTTAGATACGCCTTTTTGCATTTTAGCTAACGATATATAAATCGATTTCCATTAAACATTTCAAAATCCATTCTAGACCCATTACGGTATGTTGTGCGAACGTTAGTCCTAATTTTGGTATTTGGCGCAAGATTTACCCTAAATCAAAGGAAGATATATATGGGAACTATATCTACATCTGAATCGACCTCACCAAAACTTGACACACATTAGTGTCTACACAGAAAAAATAATTCGTATGTTTTATGAAACAGAAAGTCTTTCAAATATCTGGACTTTTGCATTGTATAAATGCAATTTATAAAAGTTTAAATACTGATTTCTTATCAAAGAGAGTGACACAGAAACGTTTTGTTTTTTTTTTTTTTAATTTTATGTTATCTTGTCTTAACCTTGTTATTTATTTGCATTTCTTATGCTGTGTTAGAACAATTATAAACAAATTTAAACATTAGGCTTGTATCTCAACACACTTCTTTGATATATTGTATTTCAGATTTATATCAAAATAATTTGCAAAATGCATATGCGAATTTTATAGAACCAATGAAGAGGTCGGCAGCAGTGTCTGCAATAAGGAAACAATGAAATGCAAAACTAATCACAATCTAGTGAGTGGAGAGACGGTGGTTGTTAGCAAGGGAAACAATAGTCAAACAAACGGTTACAAAACTCCCAACCAGCAAGTGAGGGGAGGGAGGGGGTGTCAATATGAAACGAAACACAGCAATTGGTTGTATTCTTCGGAGGAATACATTTGTTTTTTGTCAAAGAGAGAGAGAGAGAGAGAGAGAGAGAGAGGAAAAAAATGAGCGCAAATAATGGTAGAGTACAGTGAAGTAGGAAAATAGTTTTGATATTAATAAAATATTTACATTTTTATACCCTTCACCACACTGTGGTACATGTCTTTGTGCATATGTTTGTAACAGGCAAAAATAATCGAGATAGGCCCATGGTTCCTTTTGAGAATATGCATAGAATCACTTTCTGAGTCGATTTATGCATGTCCGTCCGTCTGTCTATCCATGTTAAATTGTAAACAAAGTACAGGTCGCATTTATGATCCGAATTTGATGACAAGGACGAACCCTATTGAAATTGGGAAAAAACGGTTCAGATTTAGATATAGCTCCAATATATATTTTCGTCCGATTTAAGGTAAATGGTGTACCAAAGTCCCTATATATCTTTCGATTTGCACGAAATTTGGTACAGCGTAATGAATAAGGTCTAGAATGATGTGTGTTAAGTTTCGTGAAAATCGGTTCAGATTTAGATATAGCTCCCATATATATTTTCATCCGATTTAAGGTAATTGGTACACCAAAGTCCCTATATATCTTTCAATTTGCACGAATTTTTTCATAGAATACTGAATTAAGTCTAGAATGATGTGTGCAAAGTTCCCTGAAAATCGGTTCAAATTTAGTTATAGCTTCCATATATAGTTTAGCCCGATTTTAGGTGAATAGTCCACTAAAGTCCCTATATATCTTTCGATTTGCAAGAGATTTGGCACAGAGTAATGAATAAGGTCTAGAATGATGTGTGTTAAATTTCGTGAAAATCAATTCAGAGTTAGATATAGCTCCCATATATATTTTCATCCGATTTAAGGTAATTGGTACACCAAAGAGTACTGAATTAAGTCTAGAATGATGTTGCTAAGCTTCGTGAAAAGATCGATAGCTAGGCCGATTGACACAACGTACTGACGTAATATAAATTAGTCTCTGGCTAGTTTCCCTGAAATAGGTTCAGATATAGATAAATAACAAAAACGCGACGTCTGTTAGGATATATATGTACAATATACCCAAAGTGGTGAAGGGTATCATATAGTCGGCCCAGTTCGACTTTACTACTTTCCCTACTGGTTTGCATGTGCAAAATGGACAAATATAAACTATGAATGAAATTATGACAATATTCATTACTTATTTCTTTCTGTGTATACTCACTCCGAAACTACATACAAATAAATCATAACCGACATTAAAAAACTTTATACAAATCATTCTAGCCTCAAATAGACACGCAATGCAAACTTTTGTCTCAATCGGACAAGTTTTCGGTCATTGTGTGCGAATTTGAGACCTATTCTATGGATAGGACTACGCGTAAAATTAAAAAAAAAATAAAAAATTAAAATCCCACGATAGAATAAAACAAAGTACAAGAAAGCTTCCTCTAACTGAGACATGTTTTGCCAAAGCCGTATAAAACCACATATGTAGAGAACTGACCATCGCCTTAGATTCTCGGGGTAACTGCTGGACGAATACCCAAAGTAAGACCAAACTTCCCGGCAAAGGTGACGACTTAGTCAATGAATTCTTGAACGGCTACTAAAACCTCTATGATGAGAGAATTTACGCTTGAAGTCTACGAGCATAATGATATGAAATATGACTAAACTATAGGGTATCCTTAGTATCTCTCACATATGCGATCTGGCTATAATAAGCATTTACATAGCTTCAATACAATGGTTTCGGCCCCATTTACGTATTTTGCTAGTCCTAGTCACAATACTGTATAATGAATTCAACAAATTAAAAAAAAAAAAAAATACAGTAAGGAAAATTCAAAAGTCGGACGGGACACCTATTTATACATAATGCAAAATTTTGCTTAATCGGACAAATATTGTGGTCTATTATTTTATTGTAAATATTGGGTCTTTGATGTATCATTCACAAATAAACGGACGAAACTATATATGGGAGCTATATCTAAATTTGAACCTATTTCCACAAAACTTTGCAGACATCAGTCTAAGCATAATTAAGTACGTTGTGCAAGATTTTGTCCCAATCGGACACATATTGGGAGTTTGATGCATCATTTACATAAAATCGGACAAAACTATATATGGGAGCTATATATAATTCTGGACCGATATATTTGAACTGTGCCAAATTTCAACCAAATCGGATCATAAATGCGACCTGTACTTTGTTTACAATTTAACATCAACAGATGGACGGACGGACATGTATAAATCGACTCAGAATGTGATTCTATGCATATTCTCAAAAGGAACCATGGTTCTATCTAGATTCCTTTTGCCTGTTACAAACATATGCACAAAGACATAATACACTGTACCACAGTGTGGTGAAGGGTATAAAAACATTTTGACGGACAATTTTCCATATACGATCAATTTGTTACCAATCACTTCCAGCTGATGTAAATGTAATTTGTCATTTAGTAGGAAGATGTAAATGTTTTTAACATACCTCCATAAGAACCCTACGCTCCTCTTTGTGTATTCTGATGGTACCCGACGTATTTTCAACCTAAGTGGCTATATATGGGATGTGCAGTTTGCTTAGAATAAAATATCTCCTGACAGACAATTTTGAACATAGGGCCCTGTTTTGCCAAATCGCCTATGAAGTCATTATTTAACCGATGTGACCCTAATTTGGCATTTCATGAAGGCTATAATTATAGTTTATAATACGAATCCTCTATGTATAATCTACCAGTAATCTTAAAGCCAACTTGTTACCCCTATAAAATATCATACATGTCTTTATTATTATTATGTGAGAGTAACAGGTTTGCCACTTATTTTTCTTAAAAATTAACAAACCTTAAGGGAATATACCGAATAAAATTACAACATTTCGTTCATGTAATTAAGTCATATACGTACACGTTTTCTATTTGTAATGTTTTGTTGTATTTCTGGTACATGATAAACCAAAAATATGTATGTTAACCAACATACGTACGAGTACACAGAACATCATACGTAATAGGTTACGGTGAGAACGAAATGATGGAAACAATAGCACTTTCCCTTCTTTTGTGTTGGCCCCAAAAGTGAGTCGGTCTGCTAGCAGCCAGTGGCAAATTTAATTTTAGACCAAATTAATTACATTGGCTATACACGTATACTTCTTATGTGAAAATTCCGTTCATGTAAATGTCATTATGATTATAATCAGATTATGTACATGCGGATGAATGCATTTCCTTTCCAACCGAAACAATTGAAGGTAGACAATGAACTTTAATGTATATATTAACCAGCGGCGAGAGTGTTGAAGAAATATTTACGCAAATTAAGTATCGCATTGTTCTGTATAAACTCAACGTAATGATATGTTTTCAGGAATATATGACAATAACTTAAATTAAGGTTGCTATAAATGTGCATTTAAAAGCCTTTTCTTGCAATATTATTTAACAGAACTTGAAAGGTATGTGAAATCACGCGTCCCACATTATAATGGGATTATGTCAAAAAATTTACCTATATCGAATAATTTTGGCAAAGGACGCAAATAGGATGGAACATTTTAATGGGGGATATGTCCAAACATAGACCTATGTCCAAACTTTTCCGTATTAATATATCCTACGCTACAAGAACCCGAGAATGTGTCTAAAACCTTCAAATTTCAAATTATAGTCAATTAGATGGAAAAACGTGCCCGACGTCCCCAAAAGTCCATTCACTAGGGCCTACCCCGAAACCTAGGGCCACATTGATTATTGAATCGTTTATTCTGAAAGTGGTTTAAGGGGACCCCCCTCCATTCTCGGTGTCAAAAAATTTTTGTTTAGTTTTTCGAATCTACACTAATTCAAGAATGTCTCTACAAAATTTCAAGTGAAAATCTCAGGAACTCTTCAAGATATAGTCGATTTATTGTGTCATCATAAAATGATGGCAAGAGTGATTCTCAAACTTTAAACGCACTTTTCTCGAATCCGAATGGCGGGCACGATAACTCAAAAAATAATAATCCGATCGATTCCAAATTTTTACACGTTTCTCTGTGAGTGTATAGGTATCGTATGAACTAGGATAAATCCAATCGGTCGAGATCTTCCTTATTTTTTAACTTGGTTTGTGGTAAAGAATAGGCGATTTTTTCAAAAATATTTTTTTAAAGGTCCGCCATTTTGTTGATTTTTGAGGGAAGTCAATAATCCTAGTTCATATGAGAGCCAGACATGTACCCTTTCTAACACCTTTGGAATTTTCGGATTCCGATGTTCCAGTGAGGAGTTATCATGCCCGCCATCAAAAATTTGGGCTTTACTTCAATCACCAAAAACAACAACAACATTTTGTGAATTATTTTTTATTTTTCTTCTCTTTTAAGGGGCCAAAATTTTTTTTGATTTAATTCGAATCTACACTAATTCAAGAATGTCCCTACAAAATTTAAAGTGAAAATCTCAAGAACTGTTGAAATATAGAAGTGACGGCTAAAGAGCTTCTCAAACTTTAAACGCGTTTTTCTCTTTTGCGAATGGCGGGCACGATAACTCAAAAACTAATAACCCAATCGATTCCAAATTTTTATTTATTTTTTAACTAGGTTTTTGGTCAAAAATCGGCGATTTTCTAAAAAATATTTTTTCAAAGGTCCGTCATTTTGTTAATTTTAGAGCGAAGTCAATAATCCTAGTTCATACGAGAGCCAGACATGTACTCTTTTTAACGCCGTTGGAATTTTCGGATTCCGATGTTCAAGTGAGGAGTTATCATGCCCACCATCAAAAATAAGTACTTTTCTTTAATTACAAAAAACAAGAACAAAACAATAACAAAAAATGTTAGTAAATTATGTTTCTTCTCTTTTAAATCTTCAAATATATATGGGAAATTACAAAAATCTTTTAAATTCCTTGAATCTGAGGTTTGCAAGGTTATAACTCGCGAAATATGAACATATTGCATATAATTTAAATTCAATTCTATAAAATGAAGTGTTCTTATCAAAATGTGTTGAAGCCAACGAGTTTTTTTGTGTTCGTTCCCGATTTGTGGCTAAACTACACAACGCACGCACATGTAATCAGTGACTAAGTTGCAGAATACCCCATGGACAATATGGTTCTAATGTATGATTTTTCGATATAATCACTGCATCCACCCAAAATGGATGCTGACATTTTGAAGCCGGATTTACCGTTTTTTTTTTTGAATTTTTCTTATAATTAGGATGCGCATCCAGATAATAGAATAAACTAATTATAGGATTGTAGAACTCGTGGTTCTGCTTCGTTTAGTGTATATCTCATGAATGTGCTCACTGTAGCTTCTTTGAAATTGGGTTCCAAAGACGAAAATTTGGTGCGTAAATTTTTATAAAAAATTTTTAGGGTTTTTGCATAGTAAAGTGCATCGAGTGGCACACTTTGACCGCTAAATTAAACATCGAAAAATTAATAATTATTGAAAGACATTGATTCGGTTTATACGAAAATCGCATGCGCATCAACTGATTTCAACTAATTCGCGAATTGCAAGCTTTTCAATATTAATCATTTTTATGTATTGTAAGTGCAATATATTTAGCCATTAATGACGTCGAAACTCTTATCAGATGAATCTACCGATATTTAGCAATCATCTAAAATAATTTGCAGAAGAAAGCGTCGTATATTTTAGAAGATTAAGGCAAAACCGTATCCTCTTATCCGTACTAAAAAAATCGAAAATTCAAATTCAATTTTGTTTTAATTCAAAAATTAATTTATTTTATTTTCCGATATCTTCATGTTTCTATTTGTTTTTCGCGACTATTAAACCGTATTTCAGTGTGATTTGACTAGTATGCAAAGAAAACAATGGTGTTTAAGCATTTCTGAAGAAATTCGCGAATTACAATGAATAGGAATCCATTTAATTTATATTTGAAATACAAGATTTAAAACCGCTATAACTTTTGTGCGCAGCATCCGAATTTGTGAACGCGAACAGATTTCGAATCAGCCTATGTACCAAAAATCATAAATGTGCTCGCAAAAAAATTTTTCAAATTTTTTTTAATGGAATTTTAAAAGAATTTTGTAATTTCCCATATGTGCAAAGTTACAAACCTTAACATGCATTGGTATTGATTTACCAGCCCATTGAAAATCTTGAAAAATTAAAATCGTGGGTGGGGTTCCCTTAAATCTTTAACTATATATGTGTAAAGTTACAAACCTTAACATGCATTGGTATTCATTTACCAGCCCATTGAAAATCTTGAAAATATAAAACAAGAATGGGGGGGGGGGGGGGGGGGGGTTCCCCTTAAGTCAATTTTTTCTTACATTGAAGTACTAAAGATTTCGGTTTGATATTCTTAAGTGGTATTCATTTTGTCTGAGGTTCAGTTTTTGATATGGCTCAAATATGTATTTTGGTCCGATTTTATATTAGTTATGCCTATAAGTTTTGAGGGCGAAAGACCTAGATATAAGAAGTGGATATTACATCCAAGAGAATTGGGTTTCCTTTAAATTGACACCGGCATGTTAGCAGTCGTAACATCGTACAGAAGCTAAAAATCGACCATAGAAATGTTTTAAACCGTTTACACAAAGCTCGATGTTTGGGTGCCACACTAATTAACAGAAAATAAAAGGATGGATCGAATTTCCATCTGCGAAGCCTTGAGATAAGATAAATGAAGACTCGAGAAGATAAATGATCACATACGATAACCCTTCGAAAAAATCGTGGTCAAAGAGCGATGAAGCACCTCAAACGGTGGCCAAACCAGGACAAACCACGTCAGGAAGTTTCTGTTATGCATTTCGTTGGACAGAGAGGGGATAACATATTATGAATTGCTTCCATATGGTGAAACGCAAAATTCTGATCTCTACCGTCAACCACTTGACCGTTTGAAGAACTAGAGTTTTTTTTTACGAATAGCGAGCAGGACTTCTATGAGAGAGGCATTATGAAGTTATCTTTAAAAAAACGGTGTATATTTGGCCCAAATCGGACATTCCGAAGCAAGTTAAATAAAGTCCTATAGTTCAAATAAAAATAATGGATCTCTTTTCCCCCAACCTAATATTTACAAGAGTTATCGTATTCTAATATTATTTCGTAACCCATTATCACAATAGATTGCGGAAATATAGTGTTGATTGCAATGGAATTTTACATGAAGCTCCTGTTATGGTCAAGGACGAACCGAAAAATAATTTTGTGTCAGTTTTTTCATGGAAAAGGCGATCTGACAAACCATATTGAATGGATGGTAATATTTAGAGGGTCAACTAATGCCGCAGTGGAGCTCTTGACATAAAATCGGTCAAGACAGGGCAAATATTGCGTAATATTATCCAGGCTTGGAATATAGATCCGTGGAAACTGAACGCTCAGTGGTAGTTGAGTAGGGTATCATATGGTCGACCCCGTCTGACAATACTGCTTCGCTCACTGGTTTTATAATATATAATAGTTCTTTTGTATCTATACCACCGCCCAACGGTATTTTGAATGTTTTACCAGAAGTGATTTCAATTTGTGTAGGGTTTTAGGGGCTGACGTGTATCTATACAAAAAATGATCAATAAATAAAGCATATATAATTATTTAGTGACATAGCTCCCATATAGAAGCTTCGCCTATTGTTCCATTCAAGGAGCTATAATTTAATATTCCAGTTATCGGGAGATGTGTGTGAAAATAAATTCGATTTTTTTAGCGAAGGCGCACATAACCTTTTGGTAGTGCGGTCAGTATACGTTAACATAAATGTCGAGGTCCGAGGGTGGGAGTTAGTCTCGTATACCATTGGGAAAGACATTGAAAAGGCTTTCAGGAAATGTATGGGTAAATATATTAAAAATATCCATATACGGTCCCTTAAGAAAAATATATATTTAGCAAATAACTGAAATTTTAAAACATAAAAACCACACAATTAAAAATGTTGATTAATATGGACATTAAAGTTATAATATAACACATTTCGTTTTTGCTAAACATTATTTTTTAGTACCAGTAGGGTTTCTACCACTAATGGTTCTGCAATCCATAATAATCCAGGCATTTACAAGTATAATATAATTAGTTTTCCCCACTAATTACACAAATCTGTTTAATTTATAATTGAAATAATTAAACATTTCCGATTTCAATTTTCTCATATTATTACATATATAAAAGAGGAAAAAAAGTGAACATAAATGTTTTCCACTTGCAAAAAAACAAATATTAGGCCAAACCTCACATTTTCATATATTTCGTAATTGCTGGCCAGCGGTCTGACACAGCGCTAAGCATATCCCATAAAATTCACGACATTTGCCACAAAATTCAACTGCAGTTCAGAGGTGAAAATGTCAGACCACAAAACATACAGATGATGTGATGTTGATAATGTGAAATTATAACAAAATGTAAAAACATTACAATCAAAAACAAAAGAAACAAACAAAAAATTACAACAAATTGTTTTAAAGTGTTAACTTTTTATTGATGTCCGACGGACGACATTTGTTAACTGTAATTGTCGTTCAGTTCAGTTAATGGGACGGCAATTAATGAAAACGCGTAATAATAAATAAAAATTAAAATAAATGCGGTGCTTTGCGGTGTTTTTTGTTTGTTTCTACAGCGAAAGTATTTCACATTTGAAGTCATACCAAATAACCAACCCATGTTGCTGTTAATTCAATACTATATGTTTGTATGTGTTTATATTATTGCCGGTATGTAATATATATGTGTCATTGTATTCAATTATTTATATAACCGCAAAATTGTGTAAGTATTTAATTGAAATGATTTTTGTTGTTGTTGTTCATTATGATGATGATAATAATGATGCTCGCCATGATTACAAACCAGTGAACGTTGAAAATGTTATCAATTGTACTGACTGACTTTCTTCTCACCTTTTTTGCTGTAGCTTCCATTAAGTTAATGCATTTCTGTAAAAAAAAACAATATTTTTTATAATGATTTAAAATGCAATAATATAGAAAAAAGTAAATATTTTATTGCACTAGCAGGAATTATAATTTAATTTTTGTAATGAATGTCCTTGCATATATATATATATATATATATATATATAAAAGTTGAAGTGCGCAATTAATTAATATACATTTTATTGCGTAATAAATATTAACAAGCAAAAAACTATGAACAAATGCAATGGATAAAACCTACAAATACAATATTGAAGTATGTGATTGATAAATTAAATGAAAAATAAAAGAAATATTCTTTAAAAATCCACGCCTATTGCTGTGATGATCCTAGAA
>NW_026873564.1:0-14864 GCF_032173495.1 Musca vetustissima | reverse complement strand
CATGGTGCAATGTGACAAAGCTGAAAGTGTCCTTGAAAACAACAAGAAGAAGAAGAGTCGACACAAAAATTCAGACGAAATAAATTTATAATTTTAATCTTAAGTGGTTTTTGTTTTTTTTAGAATTTCTTCTTTTTTACTTTAGAATTTTTTTTATTTTTATGATGAAATGAAATACACTTAAACAAATAATACAATATTTGTTAAGTAAGTTGTGTAAAGTTCATGTAAACAACGCCATAAAAAATATGTGGATAAACAATAGCTTTAAATATTAGTAAACAAATAGTAAAGAAAGGAAAAATGCAGGACGAGGTCAACTATATGATACCCTACATCATTATGGCTGAAAAAAATATTCTTCAAAAATCCACGCCTAGAGCTCTGATGGTGATTGAAAAAAATATTCTTCAAAAATCCACGCCTATTTTGGTCTTTAAAAAATATTCCTTAACAAATTTGCGCCTATTAAGTTTGTCTTGGCTTAGTGGGTCCCCGAAAGATATATTCTATAAAATTCCACGCCTATTTTTGGTTCTTGAAAAAATATTGTTAAAAAATCCACGCCTATGTTGGTCCTTGAAAAATATTCCTTAACAAATTTGCGCCTATTAAGTTTGTCTTGGCTTAGTGGGTTCCCGAAAGATATTTTTAAATAATCCGTTCTTATATATGCTTTAAAGAATTTTCTTTCAGTGTAGGAAAAGTAAAAGTATTTTCCTCTGTCACGTTGTACAGAAAAACAATCTGGAAATGATTAACAATTTATCTTCTAAACTTCTACTTCTTCTGTCTCCTGTTTTAGTCATAAACTTTTTCTTTCTCGATTCTACCATCAACCATCCGGTGGTATTAACTTATCCGGTAGAGCGGTGAGCTCAACATATTTTAAATTGAAGCGAAAATCAGCTTTGCTGTTTTCTGCTTTTTGGAGGGAAGTCTGTGGCAGCAGCTAGGAATGTCCTTAAAGTTTCATTGAATTTGATGTAAAGGCTCTTAGCGATCATCATATTTTCAAGTGAAAGAATCCTCATTTGAACAAAAAACCGGGAACCAGTGAAAAGTTTCAGTTGTTCTGAAGAAATTGTCGGCATTTAACAAAAACAAGTAAATAAAAACAGCGGTAAAATGAAAGGAGTGGTGGACTGGGGCATCGTCATTTATTACATCCACACTTGAATTGGTCATTATTGGAGCGTTTTTAAATATTTAGTTATTTATTTTTTGTTGCTTTTGGTGGGTGTCCTTTATTATTTCATTTCTCTCCAAAGGGCATATTTGTACAGGACCAACAGCCATAATGTGAAATTCATGCGAACGACAAACAACAAAGGTAGGTATTGAAAAAATGCGGCATTTAAATGAAAAACACTAGCAGGCCGAAAAAGAACAATTTCGAAATTAGGCTGTAAATTTCATGACAACAATTAGACGAAAGATCCCAGAAAAGTGGCTATCTGAAAAATTTTTATTTATTTAATTTCACGACATTAGTCAACATATTTACTCCAAATAGAAATCAGAAGCTTAATTTTGACATTGAAAAGGGTTCGGGATTTTCTTTCTTTAGGGAGGGTGGATTTTTTTTTCACAATAAAGATGAGAGACAGCTTTAAGGTTAATCTCTTAAAAGTGTTGTTGGAGGGTATTAATTAAAAATTCACGCCTTTACAATATTTGGAAGATATTTTCTCCGCCACTGATAGGCTTTGGAAAAAGATTCTTTAAAAAATCCAGCTTCTGATATCCTTTGGTAAAATATTCTTTTAAAAATCCACGCGTATATAGCCTTTGGAAAAATATTCTTTAACAAATCCACGCCTATCCATAGCCTTAGGAAAAATATTCTTTAAAAAATTCACCCTAATATTAAATATTGTATCGTTTTTATTGTTTTATACCCTTCACCACACTGTGGTACAGGGTATTATATCTTGTGCATATCTTAGTAACAGGCAAAAGAAATCGAGATATACAAATGGTTCCTTTTGAGAATATGCATAGAATCACTTTCTGAGTCGATTTACGCATGTCCGTCCGTCCATGTATTTTTGTTAACAAAGTACAGGTAGCATTTGACATCGATTTGGATGAACTTTGGCACAGTTCATTTATTTGACCCAAAGACGAAGTCTATTGAAATTGGAGAAAATCGCTGCAGATTTAGATATAGCTCCCATATATAGTTTCGTCCGATTTTATGTAAATGATGCAACAAACTCCCAATATTTGTCCGATTGAGACAAAATTTTGCACAGAGTACTGAATTAGGTGCAGAATGATATATGCCAAGCATTGTTAAAATCGGTTCAGATTTAGATATTGCTCCCATATATAGTTTCGTCTAATTTTATGTAAATGATGCACCCAACTCCCAATATTTGTCTGATTGGGACAAAATTTTACACAGAGTACTGAATTAGGTCCAGACTAATGTTTGCGAAGTTTTGTTAAAATCGGTTCAGATTTAGATATAGCTCATACAAAGTCTGTCCGTTTGGCATGCAATTTTTCATTGATTTCAGAATGGTATGTGTATGGAGTTTTTATACCCTTCACCACACTGTGGTATGTCTTTGTGCATATGTTTGTAACAGGTAAAAAGAAAACAAGATATACACATGGTTCCTTTTGAGAATATGCATAAAATCCCTTTCTGAGTCGATTTATGTATGTCCGTCTGTCTGTCCATGTTAAATTGTAAACAAAGTACAGGTCGCATTTATGATTCTAATTGGATGCAATTTGGCACAGCTCATTTATTTGGCCCAAGGACGAACCCTATTGAAATTGGGAAAAATCGGTTTAGATTTAGATATAGCTCCCATATATATTTTCGTCTGATTTAATGTAAATGGTGCATCAAAGTCCCTAACTATGCTTCGATTTGAACCAAATTTGGCACAGCGTACTAATTTTAAACTAGAATGATGTCTGCCAAGTTTCATGAAAATCGGTTCAGATTTAAATATAGCTCCCATGTTTATTTTCGTCCGAGTTAAGGTAAATGGTACATATATCTTTCGATTTGCACGAAATTTAGCACAGTATACTGAATTAAGAGTATAATAATGTGGGTTAAGTTTCGTGAAAATCGGTTCAGATTTAAATATAGCTCTCATGTATATTTTCGTTCGATGTAATAAAAATGGTGCACCAAAGTCCGAATATATTTTTCGATTTGCACGAAATTTGACACAGCGTACTAATTTAAGCCTAAAATGATGTGTGCTAAGTTTCCTGAAAATCGATTCAGATTTAGATATAGCTCCCATATATATTATCGTCCGATTTAATGTAAATGGTGTACCAAAGTCCCTTTATATCTTTCGAAATTTGGCACAGCATACTGAATTAAGAGTATAATAATGTGGGTTAAGTTTCGTGAAAATCGGTTCAGATTTAAATAAAGCTCCCATTTACATTTTCGTTCGATTTAAGGGAACCCCACCCATTCTCGATTTTAATTTTTCAAAATTTTCAATGGGCTGGTAAATCAATACCAATGCTTGTTAATGTTTGTAACTTTGCATATATATAATTGAAGATTTAAAAAGGAAGAAAAATAATTTACAAAACAATTTTGTTGTTGTTTTTTGTGATCAAAGAAAAGTCCTTATTTTTGATGGCGGGCATGATAACTCCTCACTGGAACATCGGAATCCGAAAATTCCAACGGTGTTAGAAACAGTACATGTCTGGCTCTCGAATGAACTAGGATTATTGACTTCGCTCTAAAATTAACAGAATGGCGGACCTTTGAAAAAATATTTTTGGAAAATCGCCGATTTTTGATCAAAAACCAAGTTAAAAAATAAGGAAGATCTTCACCGATTGGCTTTATCCTAGTTCATACGATAGCTATACACTCACAGAGAAACGTGTAAAAATTTGAAATCGATTGGGTTATTAGTTTTTGAGTTATCGTGCCCGCCATTCGCAAAAAAATGTTTAGAGAAAAACGCGTTTAAAGTTTGAGAAGCCCTTTAGCCGTCACTTGAAATTTTGTAGGAACATTCTTGAATAAGTGTAGATTCGAATTAAATCAAAAAAAAAAAAAAAAATGACCCCGTGAATGGGGGGGGTCCCCTTAATGAAAATGGTGCACCAAAGTCCGAATATAATTTTCGATTCTTAAATCTGTCGGGACTTTTATAGGGGTACAATGTTACACCACTATTAGGTAGTAGGTTGTCCATGCTCTTTAACAATAATGTTCAAAATTATAGATGCACAGGCTGGAAAAACGGGGGTAAGAACTTCAACATACCGAAAATAAAACGAAAAATATGTGTAGCTCCATTTTAATACGTTAGGATAACTCTATGAGAAAATTCGGTCAAAGTCTTCACAATTCCTGTATGTAGGAGCTTGGACCTAAATTGAAATATTTCCTAAAAATGTGTGTTATCCTTCAATATCCCATTATGGTATATTAACGCTACTACAATGGGAATGTATATATATATATATGTAATACACGGAAACTTTTATAAATATTGCTCATTTTTGGTAAAGAGGTTTTGATCATCCAAAATAAAACATTACAGTCACTTTGTTTGAAGCACTGGAACATAGTCCGCAAAATATCGAATATTTTGAGTAACGTTATATGGAAGTTAGCTCAAAGAGGGGGATATTTGGAAGCTTGGGCGAATGTAAAATTACATCCAAATACCGAATATTAAGGGATACCGTTATATGGGAGCTATCTGAATACTTTGGTCAATATTGATATTATTAATTACGGAGATTTTCTGCTCAATAAGTATTCCTAATATTAAATTAGAAGCAATTCTGTTGAACATTTTCAATATCAAATATCAAAGTTGTATTTTAAATCGTAGATTTATATTGCGCTACCGTTATATGGAAGTCTTATAAATATATTGGGAAAAATTGAATTATAACCGGAGGTATAACTTATATGTGCATTTAAATTTATTTTCCACGAATTAAATAATTCTTAACCTTATATCCACCGAAACTTTAGATGACAAAAATAGCAACATGACTCGCTCATTAACATCAAGTTTTTGATATTAAGTACTGTAATGTTACTTTAAGTCTGATTTGATAAATATGAAGGTATTACAATAATCTGTACAATCCACCTTATGGTGGAGGTTATAAAAACAATCGTAAAATTCCAAAAATTATACATCAACAATATTGCTAGGCAAGACAACGTTTGCCGGGCCCGCTAGTTCTTAATAAATGTTTAAAAACGTGTTGTTGTTTTTTAATGAATTTCAAAAAAAAAAAAAACAAAAATATCACAAACTTTTAAATAAAATTCATGATATACAATTTCAGTTCCATGATAACAAAAAAACGTTAATGGATGTTATAATGGATACATTGACATTTATATTAAAAATAAAAAAGAAAAACAAAACAACACACAAATAAAGTCAATTATCAAATGGTTTTAAGTGTAGCAATTTGACTTGCTTTTTGGGAATTCTTTCACTCAACAGTCATTCACAGTCTGAAAAATAAAAAAGAAACAGCAAATTGTTGGCATTTGAAAACAAAAGAATGGTAGGAAAATTAAAACACATTTACGATGCTGTGTATCCTTTTTTAGCTCTTTCAATTATTGCTGACTTCATTTGTAGATTTATAGAAAGAAGCCATGCCTCTATAATAAATAGTGGATCCTTTCTCTACATAACCTATGCAATAAGACATATTATTTCCCTTTGTTTCACTGTTCAGTCTCTCTCTCACACAAGCTAGCAGTCCTTTAACAAATTGACAAAGCTCTGGCATGTTGTGTCAGGTATATTCTTCACACAACTAAATAAATTAAGATAAATTGGTTCCAAGTAATAAAGAGAAAGTGGAAATCTTTAACAAAAGAATAATGGGGGTGTTTTATTTTCAGCATCACCTTCCCCACACCACCCTCAACTACACCTCATACCTGTGAACTCCCATTTATGTCTTCATAAAAGTTCCACTGCAGATGATTGTTACAAATATCGGTATTATTATAAAGTCTAAGACCATTTTTAATTTTCCTTTTTAAAATCATTTAAATGGTAGAGTGCTAATGTAAATATTTAATTAGGACCATGGACCATTAATAAATATTAGCTGACTAGTCAGTCAGTAACTTGACTTGCTACCGGAGAGTGGTGACATGGAGGAGTGCAAATGTTTGTGTTTCTAATTTAGAATATACTGAGTTATTCTTTGGAAATTCGGCTGATGTGACTTTTGTTTAACGTTTAATTATCGTGAGCGATTTTTCACTATGCAGCATGTAATTATATTAAACGATATTAATTATTTGAAAGAAGATTTTTGAAATAAGTAGGCTTTTAATTCACGAAGGAATATTTCAGCAACGACTATGAAGGGATGGGATAGAACGTATATTTTTAAAAGAATATTTTTAGCAAAGTCTATACAGGCGTGAATTTTTTAAAGATTCATTTTCCAAAGGCTATATAGGCGTGGATTTTTTAAAGATTCATTTTCCAAAGGCTATATAGGCGTGGATTTTTTAAAGATTCGTTTTCCAAAGGCTATATAGGCGTGGATTTTTTAAAGATTCGTTTTCCAAAGGCTATATAGACGTGGATTTTTTAAAGACTAATTCTTCAAGGGCCATACAAGGCGTGGATTTTTTAAAGACTAATTTTCCAAAGGCTATATAGGCGTGGATTTTTTAAAGATTCAGTTTCCAAAGGCTATATAGGCGTGGATTTTTTAAAGATTCAGTTTCCAAAGGCTATATAGGCGTGGATTTTTTAAAGATTCAGTTTCCAAAGGCTATATAGGCGTGGATTTTTTAAAGATTCAGTTTCCAAAGGCTATGTAGGCGTGGATTTTTTAAAGATTCAGTTTCCAAAGGCTATATAGGCGTGGATTTTTTAAAGATTCAGTTTCCAAAGGCTATATAGGCGTGGATTTTTTAAAGATTCAGTTTCCAAAGGCTATGTAGGCGTGGATTTTTTAAAGATTCAGTTTCCAAAGGCTATATAGGCGTGGATTTTTTAAAGATTCAGTTTCCAAAGGCTATATAGGCGTGGATTTTTTAAAGATTCAGTTTCCAAAGGCTATGTAGGAGTGGATTTTTTAAAGATTCAGTTTCCAAAGGCTATATAGGCGTGGATTTTTTAAAGATTCAGTTTCCAAAGGCTATATAGTCGTGGATTTTTTAAAGATTCAGTTTCCAAAGGCTATATAGGCGTGGATTTTTTAAAGATTCAGTTTCCAAAGGCTATATAGGCGTGGATTTTTTAAAGATTCAGTTTCCAAAGGCTATGTAGGCGTGGATTTTTTAAAGATTCAGTTTCCAAAGGCTATATAGGCGTGCATTTTTTAAAGATTCATTTTCCAAAGGCTATATAGGCGTGGATTTTTTAAAGATTCAGTTTCCAAAGGCTATATAGGCGTGGATTTTTTAAAGATTCGTTTTCCAAAGGCTATATAGGCGTGGATTTTTTACAGATTCATTTTCCAAAGGCTATATAGGCGTGGATTTTTTAAAGACTAATTTTCCAAAGGCTATATAGGCGTGGATTTTTTAAAGATTCAGTTTCCAAAGGCTATATAGGCGTAGATTTTTTAAAGATTCAGTTTCCAAAGGCTATATAGGCGTGGATTTTTTAAAGATTCAGTTTCCAAAGGCTATATAGGCGTGGATGTTTTAAAGATTCAGTTTCCAAAGGCTATATAGGCGTGGATTTTTTAAAGATTCAGTTTCCAAAGGCTATATAGGCGTGGATTTTTTAAAGATTCGTTTTCCAAAGGCTATATAGGCGTGGATTTTTTACAGATTCAGTTTCCAAAGGCTATATAGGCGTGGATTTTTTAAAGACTAATTTTCCAAAGGCTATATAGGCGTGGATTTTTTAAAGACTAAAAGATTTTTCCAAAGGCTATATAGGCGTGGATTTTTTAAAGATTCAGTTTCCAAAGGCTATGTAGGCGTGGATTTTTTAAAGATTCAGTTTCCAAAGGGTATATAGGCGTGGATTTTTTACAGATTCATTTTCCAAAGGCTATATAGGCGTGGATTTTTTACAGATTCATTTTCCAAAGGCTATATAGGCGTGGATTTTTTAAAGACTAATTTTCCAAAGGCTATATAGGCGTGGATTTTTTAAAGATTCAGTTTCCAAAGGCTATATAGGCGTGGATTTTTTAAAGATTCAGTTTCCAAAGGCTATATAGGCGTGGATTTTTTAAAGACTAATTTTCCAAAGGCTATATAAGCGTGGATTTTTTATAGATTCAGTTTCCAAAGGCTATATAGGCGTGGATTTTTTAAAGATTCAGTTTCCAAAGGCTATATAGGCGTGGATTTTTTAAAGATTCAGTTTCCAAAGGCTATATAGGCGTGGATTTTTTAAAGATTCAGTTTCCAAAGGCTATGTAGGCGTGGATTTTTTAAAGATTCAGTTTCCAAAGGCTATATAGGCGTGGATTTTTTAAAGATTCAGTTTCCAAAGGCTATGTAGGCGTGGATTTTTTAAAGATTCAGTTTCCAAAGGCTATATAGGCGTGGATTTTTTAAAGATTCAGTATCCAAAGGCTATATAGGCGTGTATATTTTAAAGATTCAGTTTCCAAAGGCTATATAGGCGTGGATTTTTTAAAGATTCGTTTTCCAAAGGCTATATAGGCGTGGATTTTTTACAGATTCATTTTCCAAAGGCTATATAGGCGTGGATTTTTTAAAGACTAATTTTCCAAAGGCTGTATAGGCGTGGATTTTTTAAAGATTCAGTTTCCAAAGGCTATATAGGCGTGGATTTTTTAAAGATTCAGTTTCCAAAGGCTATATAGGCGTGGATTTTTTAAAGATTCAGTTTCCAAAGGCTATATAGGCGTGAATTTTTTAAAGATTCAGTTTCCAAAGGCTATATACGCGTGGATTTTTTAAAGATTCAGTTTCCAAAGGCTATATAGGCGTGGATTTTTTAAAGATTCAGTTTCCAAAGGCTATATAGGCGTGGATTTTTTAAAGATTCGTTTTCCAAAGGCTATATAGGCGTGGATTTTTTACAGATTCATTTTCCAAAGGCTATATAGGCGTGGATTTTTTAAAGACTAATTTTCCAAAGGCTATATAGGCGTGGATTTTTTAAAGACTAATTTTCCAAAGGCTATATAGGCGTGGATTTTTTAAAGACTAGTTTTCCAAAGGCTATATAGGCGTGGTTTTTTTATAGACTACTTTTCCACAGGCTATATAGTCGTGGATTTTTTAAAGATTCAGTTTCCAAAGGCTATATAGGCGTGGATTTTTTAAAGATTCAGTTTCCAAAGGCTATATAGGCGTGGATTTTTTAAAGATTCAGTTTCCAAAGGCTATGTAGGCGTGGATTTTTTAAAGATTCATTTTCCAAAGGCTATATAGGCGTGGATTTTTTAAAGATTCAGTTTCCAAAGGCTATGTAGGCGTGGATTTTTTAAAGATTCATTTTCCAAAGGCTATATAGGCGTGGATTTTTTAAAGATTCAGTTTCCAAAGGCTATATAGGCGTGGATTTTTTAAAGATTCAGTTTCCAAAGGCTATATAGGCGTGGATTTTTTAAAGATTCGTTTTCCAAAGGCTATATAGGCGTGGATTTTTTACAGATTCATTTTCCAAAGGCTATATAGGCGTGGATTTTTTAAAGACTAATTTTCCAAAGGCTATATAGTCGTGGATTTTTTAAAGATTCAGTTTCCAAAGGCTATATAGGCGTGGATTTTTTAAAGACTAATTTTCAAGCCCTACATCAGGCGTGGATTTTTTAAAGACTAATTTTCAAGCCCTACATCAGGCGTGGATTTTTTAAAGACTAATTTTCAAGCCCTACATCAGGCGTGGATTTTTTAAAGACTAATTTTCAAGAGGCTATATAGGCGTGGATTTTTTAAAGATTCAGTTTCCAAAGGCTATATAGGCTATATAGGCGTGGATTTTTTAAAGATTCATTTTCCAAAGGCTATATAGGCGTGGATTTTTTAAAGATTCAGTTTCCAAAGGCTATATAGGCGTGGATTTTTTAAAGATTCAGTTTCCAAAGGCTATATAGGCGTGGATTTTTTAAAGATTCGTTTTCCAAAGGCTATATAGGCGTGGATTTTTTACAGATTCATTTTCCAAAGGCTATATAGGCGTGGATTTTTTAAAGACTAATTTTCCAAAGGCTATATAGGCGTGGATTTTTTAAAGACTAATTTTCCAAAGGCTATATAGGCGTGGATTTTTTAAAGACTAATTTTCCAAAGGCTATATAGGCGTGGATTTTTTAAAGATTCAGTTTCCAAAGGCTATATAGGCGTGGATTTTTTAAAGATTCAGTTTCCAAAGGCAATATAGGCGTGAATTTTTTAAAGATTCAGTTTCCAAAGGCTATATAGGCGTGAATTTTTTAAAGATTCAGTTTCCAAAACTTCTGGTAACCAATAGGGGCGGTGAATAAGATACTCCGGAACCAATAAGAGATGACAATAATTATTGTATACCACCTAGCCAAATTGAGGTCAGAATAGCAATCAATTGGCTGAAGAATAATAACGCATCAGGTGCCGATAGGTCAGATGCTGGTCAGGAGCTATTCGTCGACTATAAAGCCGCATTCGACAGTCCTATCCGTTCAGAGGTGTTTAAAGCCACGTCTGCTTTTCGCATTCCTGCAAAATTAATACGGCTTTACAGGATAACTTTAAGTTGCACAAGGTCAGCAGTTAAATTCGGAAAGGATTCAGAAAAGTGACAGTTTGTCGTGTAATCTTTTGAACATCCTGCTGGAAAAAGTCATACTACATGCAAATGTGAACAGAAATGGCAGACCAAACCCATACTCTACAAGAAACATGGGTTCTTGCGCAAGCAGATGAGACAACTCGTGGAATGTTTGAGAGAAAAAATTCTCCGGAAGATCTATGACCCGATCTGCGTCGATGGTGAGTATCGCCGTCGAATGAACCATGATCTATACCATCTATTCTCTGACATCGAAATAGCCATACGTATCGAGCTGCAGCGACTAGGTTGGCTAGGCCATGTTGTGAAAATGGATGAAGATGCCCCAACTTAAAAGGCATATAAAGGCGAACCCAGTGATGGTCCACGCAGAAGAGGAAAGACACGAATCCGATGGAAAGATCAAGTACAAGACAACATCTCGGAAAACGGTCTTTCAAATTGGATGAGACGCGCACAAGACCGAAACGCTTGGAAATATTTTTTAAGCTCGTCTTATGGAACAACAGTTTTCCAAAGGCGATATGTGTGCTATATGTGAATGTTTTTCCAAAGACTATATGTGTGTGGATTTTCTAAAGAATAGTTTGAAGGCTATATAGATGTGGAATTTTTAACGAATACTTTTTTGTTTTGTATCCGCTGAACATTTTTTTACCACATACAACCCAACCAGTACCCACCATTTTAAGAGATAATTTGTAGTCAAATTATAAATGTTTATCATCAAGTTTATTGATGTGTGGCAATAACAATAAACATTTGAGATAATTTATCCTAATTCACATGAAACTACATACAGACACCAATTTATATCTATGTGAAACCCACACATCTATATTTCCCTATAACGTTAGACCACCACCAATGAAAAGTAGACTCATATCTATATAACCTTGAGAAAAAGTTGTTTATTGGGGTTTTGTTGTTACTCTGACTGTTCAAAGATAAATTAGATGTTTGTACATACTTCGTGTTCACGTATATGTATATACACATGTATAGATATGTCTGGCGATAAATTAAGTCATTTAACAAACTGATTAACGCCTGTTTTACAAAAGATAAAGTTGGTTTTTAGTTTTCGTTATAGTTGTTATAAAGTGTATATACAATGAAAGATATGTACATACATATGTGTTACTATATAAAAGAAGAAGCTTAAAATTCTGTCTAACCTTCAAAAAAGACATTTTATAAGAGGATTTAGGGTCAAGCCGTTGCTATCCTCTCTGCAATTTATTAGCAATGAAGTGGACAATTATTTAAGCACCAATGGTGCGTTGCCTATGTCAATCTGGAATTGTATGGAATACAATTTGTTAACAATAATGTCCTGAAGTAGAGGCAACAAACGAACAGACACTAAACGAAAAAGAATAAGATTTTATAATTTGTTTCGGTTTTTTTTCTTCAAAAATAAAAATGACAAATGCATGACTTTTAAAGTTTGTCCTCCCGACGAATTGATTCAGATAGTCGCAGACAAATTGAATTCATTTATTTCCTCTCTATAACAATTCTTTAGAAAACCCCAAATAATAGACAATACTTCAGCTGAACCTCGAAGAAGGCATGGAGACTTAAAGTTCACCATACGCCACAGCGTATTTTAAGTAGATGTCTAAAAAAATTTTGCGTGTGTGCACAGAAAAAAAAATTGTAACCATTTGATAAAAAAATTCAAAAATCCAATTAAAATTTGATTGATTTTTCGCCGATAAAAATAATGTTCATATTTACAATCGCCGATAAAAAAAATTGTAATCCCATTCGAAAATATTTTGATAAAGCAATTCTCATATATACTAAAAATTTTGTATAATATTATTTTGTTAATTGATAAAATATTTTTCATATTGACAATCTTGTTTATCAAATTATTATTATTATTTCAAATTAAATTTCTTGTAGTACGATACAAAACCTTTTAAACAGCAATTGCCGATTTTTACCCTTATTATTACAGCTCTCCCACAAAAATACCTCCAAATTTTCAGTATTTTAACGGCTTTAAACTAAATGCGTAGCTCTATACCGAATAAAAACTTATATTTGTTATCCATCTTTTACAATCTATTCAACAAAGTACTTTGTAATAACGTACTAAAAAAAATAATATGGCATATTACAAAAAAAATTATTAAAAATTGTCCAACAAAGTTAATAATTTTTTTGGTCAAACTCGTTTGTTGATGGTTTTTTGTGAATTGTTGGTGTTTGATAAACATTTCCGACTACGTTTGAAATATGTTATCGACATCTTTTTGTCGAACGCTGATGAAGCTTTTAATCAAAAATTTCGGGGTGGTTTTTTTTCTGTGTGTTAGTTTTCTTTTGTATTTATTTATTTTTTATTCGTTGACATTGGTTTTGAATTATTGGTGTTGTAAGTAGCACATTATTATGGAAATATACATTGAATTTAGGGCCCAGATAATGTATTTTTTATTTCAATTTTTATATTCAATTTTTTTCTGTGAAAGGCTAAATGTTGAGATAAATTTTTAACGTTGTCTATTTAAATTATACATTAAATTTTGTTTATCATTTTGTAATGTTTGAGTAAATTATGTGTGTGCGCACAAATTAATTCAAGTGTAAATGGTTGAAGACAAAAATCATAAAAAAGTAAATTAATATTTCAGTTTCCGTTGCAACATCAAACAAAAGGTGAAAAGGGTTTGGAAAATAATTCAATATTATTATTATTCTGAGCAGTAGTAAAATACGAAGAAGCATACATTTGATTAAATCCTTTGCAATTATATTTTCTAAAATTAGTATTATTCAAAAAGTGGATTTTCTTTTTAGAAGTCATTATGATTTAATGATAAATAAGAAGGTTGTTTTGAAAGAAAAGCATCGACGGGAAGTTTTTATATAAGATTTCAATTTATTCTAAGCAAAAAAACTGTCAGGAAAACTTGCTCCAACAACATAGGAAAACTTGCAACCAAATTTAGATAAGCAATTATCCTCTCTAGTCTAGGCAATGGTTGACATGGCTTCAATCAATGCATTCACATGTCCATTCGGCAGACTTTCGGTTTTCGTGTAACTTTTTTGGACGGCATAGAATTTCCTCCTATGTACCCTATTTTTATACCCTACACAACTATGTTATCAGGGTATTATAGCTTTGTGTGGCTGCGCGAAATATTGATCCTATCGAAGTTTATCGAAGATAAGTGATTGTATATAATCGGATATGGGAATTATACGTAAACATTTAAAGGCCAAACATTAAAAGGTGTTATAGCATTGTTTAGTATTACTATTACCCCACTAGAGGCAGGAAATGTCACGCTGATCGCATTGAAATTTTACGCGATGTTCCGCTTATCGTCAATGAAGACGCCTATAATTTTCGGTGATGTTGAGATGATATTTATAGAGTGTAATGAACCGAAAACTCTAGAGACTATTAATATATGCAGAACATCAGATATTTTACACGGTGAGGGGGATCTGACCCAAATACTTAGAACGGCTGTTTAGATAATGATCGGTCAATATTCAGAGAGTAAAATCAACCAAAACTTAAAGTAATCAAATTGTTATTTTATGTCGTTAATATTAACCCTCGGGAAAACAAGATTTGGAATATATGCCAGGTTTAGAAAGTGGAGTCGTTGATCTATAATCATTCAAGAGGGTACAAATATCACGACATATTGCACAGGCTCAGTATCATTTGATTGATCCGATTATACTGCTCCGATAACTGGATTGAATTATCATGTCAGGCTTTCAGATAATAATATATATTTCAGGTCAATTATTGTAAAATAGGTCCACTTACAAAAATCCTGTCAATTGCAGGCATGACCCAATCTTTTGTTGGCATTTAAATTTTCAAATGATTAAAACTTCATTACCGACATTTTCAATATAGATCCATGTTTTTTGTAAAGTCCACTAATGAAGTATCAGCTCCTATTTAGGTATTTTTAAGGTCCTGGTCGCACCCAAGTGGCTGTGATACGAATTATTTTTTTTTTTAGTATATACAATACCTCTTTACTTATATAGAGGAGGCACCATAAATTATATACTCTTGGTCAGAATAAAATTCTATATCGATTTAAGCATGTCTGGCTATTTATATCACGGCAGAGGTCGCAATATTCTAAGAATAGCTTT
>NW_026873563.1:0-14845 GCF_032173495.1 Musca vetustissima | reverse complement strand
ATTCCAACTCTATCAGTTCACCCCCAATTCAAATTGTACCAAATTTAGTACACAGTACTATGAATTTCCAAAACTTCCTACAGACCCCAATCCTACACCCCCACAGTGATCCTATATCCAAGTTTCAGGATTCCAACTCTATCGGTTCACCCTCAATTCAAATTGTACCAAATTTAGTACATAGTAGTACCAATTTCCAAAACTTCCTACATACCCCAATTCTACACCCCCACAGTGATCCTAAATCCAAGTTTCAGGATTCCAACTCTATCGGTTCATCCACAATTCAATTTGTACCAAATTTAGTACACTGTAGTACGAATTTCCAAAACTTTCTACATACCCCAATTCTACACCCCCACAGTGATCCTAAATCAAAGTTTCAAGATTCCAACTCTATCGATTCATCCACAATTCAATTTGTACCAAATTTAGTACACTGTAGTACGAATTTCCAAAACTTCCTACAGACCCCAATCCTACACCCTCACAGTGATCCTAAATCCAAGTTTCTGGATTCCAACTCTATCGGTTCACCTACAGTTCAAATTGTACGATATTTAGTACACAGTAGTACGAATTTCGAAAACTTCTTACTTACCCTAAACAGAGATGCTAAATCCAAGTTTCAGGATTACAACTCTTTCGGTTCACTCACAATTCAAATTGTACCAAATTTAGTACACAGTAGTACGAATTTCCAAAACGTCCCACTTAACCCTAACTTTCACCCCCAGACTGATCCTAAATCCAAGATTTATGATTCCAATTCTATCGGTTCACCCACAATTCAAATTGTACCAAATTTAGTACACATTAGTAAAAATTTTTAAAACTTCCTACATATCTCGATCTTACGCCCCAACAGTTATCCTGACTCCAAATTTCATGATTCTAGCTCTATTGGTTCGCATAAAATTCAAATTGTACCAAATTTAGTACCATTTAGTACCCATGAATATAAATTACTGAAACTGGGTAAAAAAATTCCAAAACTACGTACATTCCCAATTCTACACTCAGATGTCCAACTCCTAATGTTAATTTCAAATTTCAGGATTCCAGCTCGATTTGTATCTCCAAATTAAATTTGTACCAAATATAGTATCATATAGTACTTTTCGTACACATGAGTACACGCTTTCAAAACCATCTCCTTAAATAGACTCTACATCTCATCCCTAAGTCGCATTCCAAATTTCAAGTTTTTAGCTCTATCAATTCACATGCTACGAAATTGTACAAAATTAAGTACATTTTAGTACTTTTCGTACCCTTCTATTTCGAATTTCCAAAAACCCGTTGGTACATCTATCCTACACTCAGCGACCACCAATCCAAATTTCAGAGTTCTAGCTCTACCGGTTCGCCAAATACAAATGGTATCACATTTAGTACTTTTTAGTACTTTTCGTACCGTTCTAGTACGAATTTCCAAAAACGCTTTTGTACATCTTCCTAACTTTACATCAGTGACCCACATTCCAAATTTCAGAATTCTAGCTCTTCCCGTTCGCCTAATACAAAGGGTACCATATTTGGTACATTTTAGTACTTTTCGTACCCTTCTAGTTCGAATTTCCAAAAATCCAGCCTTATCTCACGCCTACACACCAACACCAACCCACACTCAAAATTTCAAGCTTCTAGCTTCAGCCGTTTCGTCTGGGCGATGATCTGTCAGTCAGTCACTCACTCACTCATTTAACACTAAGCTCTTTTATATATATAGATGACATATTCATGAAATGGTTAGAAGCGAATGGTCCAATATGTTATGTATATTGTATGTGGTAAAAACATTATTCGATGCGGAGATATGGGAGAATTGGTTTTAAAATATAGCTTTTAAATAAATTTTCAGTCAATTTGAAGATTATACTTATTTATCAGATTATTTGAGACATAATCTTATAATTTAAATTTAGAGGTCGCACATGAATTACCTTTGTGGAAAGTTCATACAGAAAAATAATAGTTCTTGGCATGGGATATGCAAAGTGCAGTACAATACCTTTTGAGCGACTTTCACAAGATGCAAGGAAGTCATACCACAAAATAATTAGTAGCAGCCCGAACTTTTGTTAAAGCCGAGTCAAATAAGGATTTCATTTAGTTTTTTATATTACAATCCAACCTCGTAATATCCTTAAACAGCCATAAAGTTAAGGACCGAAATTATAACATGAATGATACTAAATCGCACATTTGGGAAGACAATATTTTATATATATCTCTTTTGAAAATTTTGTGAATGATAAAAAAGTAATTTATTAATAACTAAAGTATATCAAATATTTTATTATAATAAAAATAACAAAAATAAAACTACTATACTTAATTTAGCTGCATATAACGATTTAATAGTACAGAAAGTTACTTTTTAGGGACTTTTGGTATGGTAGGAACCTGTAACATGGACCAACAACTAAATTGCAACACCTATTACTGTCTTCGTCAAAATTTGAAGTAATTTGGACGAAGACATGAAAATGTTCATGGAACTTGTATTAATAAACACAATTTTATAGGTCTAGACCCTTTGTATGGGAGGTATATCAAATCTTGGTCCGATCTACCCAGTTTTTGGTCCGTTGCTTTATAGGCCTAAGTAAAAGTAAATTGTCAATTTTCATTGAATTTGGTTGAATATTAATGATTATATAGCCCAAAATAGTAACATTTTCAAGACCCTTTGTATGATAGGTATATAAAAATTTGGTTCGATTTTTCCAGTTTTGGGTCAGTTGCTTTATAGGCCTAAGTAAATTGCGTATTTTCATTTAATTTGGTTAAATATTAAAGATTTTATAGGCCAAAAAGGGTGACATTCTCAAGACCCATTATAAGGGAGGTATACCAAATCTTGGTCCGATCTCTCCAATTTTTTGTCAGTTGCTCTTTAGGCCAATAATAAACACATGCACCAAATTTCATTAACATACGATAACTCCTTCCATTTTTGGCCGCTGTTTATATGAACTCGCGACATGGTGGCCGTGGTAACTTTGGCCAAAATAAACCAGTAAGGAAAGTAGTAAAGTCGGACGGGGCCGACTATATGATACCCTTCACAACTATGGGTATATTAAACAGGACTATTAACATAAAATTGGATGAAATAATATATGTGATATTTATCTAAATGTGAATCTATCTAGATCTATCCATAAAATATGTAAATCGATTTCAAACAAATATAGATAGGTCATACGTTGGGCTATGTCTTTACTTCTAGAAAACGCAACTACGTAATTTTATGCTCAATTTTGTACGTTGTGCAAAATTTGATGTCAATCTGACTAACATGAGGAGTTTGATGCCCAATTTACTTGAAATCGGGCGAAAATATGTATGGAAGCTCTATCCAAATATTAAGCGATTTCAAGCAAACTTGTCACAGGTTAGGTTATACTAATTTCGGAACGTTTTGTTCCTATTGGTTCCTTGGGGGGTCAATTACTTAAAATCAATCTATAATAAAACGGGATGTATATCTAAATCTGGATCGATTTTCACGAAACAAGGCAGCATCACTCTAGGCTCAATTCAGTACGTTATGCCAAATTTCGTGCAAATCGAATGATATATAGCGACTTTAGTGCACCATTTACATCAAATCGGACGAAACTATAAGTGCGAGCTATATACAAATCTGGGCCGATTTTCTCAAAACTTGGCAGACATCACTCTAGGCCCAATGCAGTACGTTGTGCCAAATTTCGTGCAAATCGAAGGATATATAGGGACTTTGGTGCACCATTTACATGAAATCGGACGAAACTATATACGGGAGCTATATCTAAATCAGGACCGATTTTCATGAAACTTGGCAGACATCATTCTAGGCTCAATTAAGTACGTTATGCCAAATTTTGTGCAAATCGAAGGATATATAGGGACTTTGGTGAACAATTTACATGAAATCGGACGAAACTATATATGGGAGCTATATCTAAATCAGGACCGATTTTCATGAAACTTGGCAGACATCCTTCTAGGCTCAATTAAGTACGTTATGCCAAATTTCGTGCAAATCGAAAGATATATAGGGACTATGGGGCACCATTTACATGAAATCGGACGAAACTATATATGGGAGCTATATAGAAATCTGGGCCGATTTTCTCGAAACTTGGCAGACATCATTCTAGGCTCAGTTAAGTACGTTATGCCAAATTTCGTGCAAATCGAAGGATATATAGGGACTTTGGTGCACCATTTACATGAAATCGGACGAAACTAAATCTTGACCTATTTTCACGAAACTTGGCAGACATCATTCTAGACTCAATTCAGTACGTTATGCCAAATTTTGTGCAAATCGAAAGATATATAGGGACTATGGGGCACCATTTACATGAAATAGGACGAAACTATATATGGGAGCTATATCTAAATCTGAACCGATTTTCACGAAACTTTGCAGACATCATTCTAGGCTCAATTCAGGACGTTGTACCAAATTTCGTGCAAATCGAAGGATATATAGGGACTTTGGTGCACCATTTACATGAAATCGGACGAAACTATATATGGGAGCTATATCTAAATCAGGACCGATTTTCATGAAACTTGGCAGACATCACTCTAGTCTCAATTCAGTACGTTGTGCCAAATTTCGTGCAAATCGAAGGATATATAGGGGCTTTGGTGCACCATTACATGAAATCGGACGAAACTATAAATGGGAGCTATATCTAAATCTGGACCGATTTTCTCGAAACTTTGCAGACATCATTCTAGACCTAAATGATTAGGCTGTACCAAATTTCGTGCAAATCGAAAGATATGTAGGGACCGTTTACATTAAATCGGTTAAATATATATATGGGAGCTATATCTAAATCTGAACCGATTTTTCCCAATTTCAATAGGGTTCGTTCTTGGGCCGAATAAGTGACCTATGCCAAATTTCATCCAATTCGGATCATAAATGCGACCTGTACTTTGTTTACAATTTAACATGGACAGACAGACAGACGGACGGACGGACGGACATGCATAACTCGACTTAGAAAGTGATTCTATGCATATTCTCAAAAGGAACCATGTGTCTATCTCGTTTCCTTTTGCCTGTTACAAACATATGCACAAAGACATAATACCCTGTACCACAGTGTGGTGAAGGGTATAATTAGTATGTGTTGCAGAATGACATGTTTATGGATCCAATTTCATCCAATTTCATGTGTATTAAGTCTCTCAAAAATCGGTTCAGATTTAGATATAGCTCCCATATATATTTTCGTCCGATTTTATGGAAATAGTGCACCAAAGTCCCTACATATCCTTCGATTTGCACGAAATTTGGCATAGCGTACTGAAGTAAATCTAGAACGATGTGTGTCGAATTTCGTGAAAATCGGTTCAGATTTAGATATAGCTCCCATATATATTTTCGTCCGATTTTGGGGAAATAGTGCACCAAAATCCTTATATATCCTTCGATTTGCACGAAATTTGGCACAGCGTACTGAATTAAGTCTAAAACTATGAAAGTTAAGTTTCGGTTCAGATTTAGATATAGCTCCCATATTAATTTTTGTTCGATTTAAAGTAAGTAGCGTGTGTCGAATTTCGTGAAAATTGGTTCATATTTAGATATAGCTCCTATATATCCTAGCTCGTGTGGCAAGTTCTTTGAAATCGGTTCAGATTTTGATATAGCTCCTACATATGTTTTCCTCTAATTGTAAGTAAATGATGAACCAAAGACCCAAAATATGGCCGATGTGTACAAAACGTGCTAAAAGTCGTATAAACTAACTGTGACAAGTTTCATTGAAATCGGTTTAAATATAGCTTCCATTAATATTTTCGTCTGATTTTTAAATTAAATAGTGCACCAAACTCCTCATTTTGATAATATTGACGTTTAATTGTACCCAACGTACAAAATTGAGTATAGAGTGACATAATTGCTTTTCGTAGAGATGTAGAAATGCTGACATAGCCCATGTATTCGACCGACTTCATGTCTATTGGGTTTAAAAAATCAACGAGTGGTCGATTGAGATTTGCTTTAAATCGATTTACATAATTTTGTCTCATTTTCTATCTATCCAAATGAAGAGTTTAGTATAGGTTACAGAATGGCAGGTTTATGGATTGATCCAAGTCGGTTTATATATATATATATATATATATATAATGTTATGTTAGAATAAATCTGTTAATTATACCCAAAGTGGTGAAGGGTATCATATAGTCGGCTCCGTCCGACTTTACTACTTTCCTTACTGGTTTACATACACATAAGGTTTAACAAATTTTCCTACTGCGGCTATTACGAACTAAATTGTCCGGCCCCACGGAGTTTCTTATAGCAGTGTTCGACTTCATACTTATTATTAAAATATTGCCGCCCGATTAGTGTATTTGGTACATTTTATTACCTTCAATTGGGATTTAACAGTTTTCAGCTGTAAAAAATCATATCCCTTGGAAGTATTTTAATTTAATCATTACCTTGGACTTCACATAGAGGTTTGACCTATTTTCCGTGTAGGTTTATTTATTCCTTGAGATATCAAATCTTTAGGAAAATAACACAAGTACCTATGACGGCGTAAATATGTTGGAAAATATTGATCCATAATTGCTCATTACTTCAGATTATGCTTAAAAGCCATTCAGTATTTTTATCAAAACGTATAATCAGAGATAAAAATTAGATAACAACTGACCAGACAAAAAGAAAGGAAATCATTTTCTATATAAGCTGATGAAATGTAGCATATCAATAGCAGTTTATTTTTCTTGTGGTTAATCGAAAGTCAACAAGGTACAATGAAGCAAATTTTCTTCGCTTTATTGCTGAGCTTCGCTGCGCTTGTTGCCATGTCACGAGCCAATCCAACCGAACAACATCTTTCCGAGGTTGCCGTCAAATCCCACAAATCAAGCACAATTTCGCCCAACACCGATTCATGTAATCGCGTTTGCCCTCGTAATTTGGAGCCTATTTGTGCAGTGGATGAGAATGATGATAAAAATATTAAATATTTTCATAATACTTGTCTGATGGAATATGATGCATGTCATCGGGGCAGAGGTATGTCGTTGTCATCAGGACACGTAATATATTTTAAAAGAAATTGAAATTTATTTTTTGCCGTTCGTGTTTTTCGTTCATTCTTTCGTTCATTCTTTTGTCGATTTTTTTTCTTATTTTTTCCATTTTGTTCCTTTAGCCTGGAAACCCACTCAATTGCTGCAATGCATTACGGATATTGACCCAGGGCTACGTGATGACTGCGTACATGCTTGTCCATTTATTTATGATCCGGTCTGTGCCAGAATTGCCAGAAATGGTGCTGATGGCAAAGTGGAAGAAGAATACATTCAAATTTTTGGCAATCGCTGCATTTTCGATATGGAAAACTGCTTAGCCAGCGGCAGTAAGTTTTCACTTTTTTTCTTTGTTTTTCTTCGCCTTATTTTTGTGGTTTTTGTGACGTTTTTTACATCACACACACACACACACAGATAACTTATATAATTGAAGAATCATCCAAAAAATATAGTGTTGCCATGATAGTGATTTTTAACGAAAAACTAATTTGTATACCATGAGTTGGAGGGTATAAAATATCCGTAAAATCGTTCGTGACCATTTTAAGGTAGCTAAAGCTATTAGTCATGAATGACTCTTGACATTCATGGACATTTTGAACGATTTATATTATTTGTAGCCATTTTATATCTGCGGCATTATCTACAGTTATATATTGCAATACTTGAGAAAAAGTCCGTCAAAGGACTGGATCTTTTGTTTGGTATGTACGAATATTTTTAAACCCTTCACCACACTGTGGTACAGGGTATTATGTCTTTGTGCATATGTTTGTAACAGGCAAAAGGAAACGAGATAGACCCATAGTTCCTTTTGAGAATATGCATAGATTCACTTTCTGAGTCAATTTATGCATGTCCGTCCGTCCGTCTGTTGGTGTTAAATTGTAAACAAAGTACAGGTCGCATTTATAATCCGAATTGGATGAAATTTGACACAGCTCAATTATTTGGCCCAAGGACGAACCCTATTGAAATTGGGAAAAATCGGTTCAGATTTAGATATAACTCCCATATATATTTTCGATATAGGCACAAAAGTCCCTATATATCATTAGATTTGCACGAAATTTGGCACAACGTACTAAATTGATCCTAGAATGATGCCTGCCGAGTTTCATGAAAATCGGTCCAGATTTAGATATAGCTCCCATATATAGTTTCGTCCGATTTAATGTAAATGGTGCACCAAAGTCATTATATATCATCCGATTTTCACGATGTTTGGCATAACATACTGAACTGGGCCTAGAGTGTTGTCTACCAAATTTCGTGAAAATCGGTCTAGATTTAGATATAGCTCCCATATATAATTTCGCCCGATTTAATGTAAATAGTGCACAAAACTCCCTATATATCTTTCGATTTGCACGAAATTTGGCATAACATACTGAATTGAGCCTAGAGTGATGTCTACTAAGTTTTGTGAAAATCGGTCCAAATTTAGATATAGCTCCCATATATTTTCGTCCGATTTAATGCAAATGGTGCACCAAAGTCCTTATATATCATCCGATTTTCACGATATTTGGCATAACATACTGAACTGGGCCTAGAGTGTTGTCTACCAAATTTCGTGAAAATCGGTCTAGATTTAGATATAGCTCCCATATATATTTTCACCCGATTTAATGTAAATAGTGCACCAAAGTCCCAATATATCATTCGATTTGCACGAAATTTGACATAACATACTGAATTGGGCCTAGAGTGATGTCTACTAAGTTTTGTGAAAATCGGTCCAAATTTAGATATAGCTCCCATATATATTTTCGTCCGATTTAATGTAAATGGTGCACCAAAGTCCTTATATATCATCCGATTTTCACGATATCGGGCCTAGAGTGTTGTCTACCAAATTTCGTGAAAATCGGTCTAGATTTAGATATAGTTCCCATATATATTTTCACCCGATTTAATGTAAATAGTGCACCAAAGTCCCAATATATCATTCGATTTGCACGAAATTTGACATACCGTACATAATTGATCCTAGAATGATGTCTGCCAAATTTCCTGAAAATCGGTCCAGATTTAAATATAGGTCCCATATAAGTTTGGTCCTATTTAATGTAAATAGTGCACCAAAGTGCATATATATCTTTCAATTTGCACGAAATTTGTCATAACGTACTGAATTTACCCTAGAATGATGCCTGGCAAGTTTCGTGGAAATTGGTCTTGGTTTAGATATAGCTCACATATATAGTTTCGTACGATTTAATGTGGTGCACAAGTGCCTATATATGTTTAGATTTGCAAGAAATTTGACATAACGTGAAGATCGTTTGAGATGTAGATATATCTCCCTTATACATTATCGATTGATTTTAAGTAATTAACGCACCAAGGAACCAATATATGGCTGATGGGAACAAAACGTACAGAAATTAGTATAACCTAACCTGTAACAGTTTCTTGAAATCGGTTCATATTTCGATATAGATTCCGATTTTAAGTTAATGGCGCATCAAACTCTTCATGTTTGTCAGATTGACATGAAATTTTGCACAACGTACAAAATTGAGCATAGAATAACGTAGTGGCGTTTTCTAGAAGTACAGACATAGCCCAACGGAAGTCCTCTTGATATTTGTTTGAATTCAATTTACATACTTTTGTCCCATTGTAACAAACGAATGACATGTTTATCTAAATCGATTCTATTTTTATAAATATCACATATTTCAGTTCATCCAATTTCATGTTAATAGTCCTGTTTAATATACCCATAGTCGGCCCCGCCCGACTTTAGTACTTTCCTTATTGGTTTGATAAAAGTTTTAACCATATGTCTTAAAGAAAAAAAAAAAACAATTTATTTAAACATTAAAGCTCGATACAAAAATTGAGGAATTGTAAATATTACTTATATATATATATATATATATATTTGGTTTGGCGGAATCTCAAAATTAGTTTGCATATTTTCCTATTCTGACCACATACGATTTATAAGTCCTTCGAATCGTCAAATTGGTGCAGACGTTCTTAAATTATAAACGATATAAACATTTTTTTGCTCCATTTATATATATAGATATATTTTTTTGATTAGAGTAAAATTCTATGTCCGTCGGTTGTAATCACTCCAGCGTCTAAACAGGACAAGTTCGAAGATGGGCTATATTGGTCCACGTTTAGGCATAGCTCCCCTATAAAGGTACCCCCCGAATTTTCTGTATATTGGGGTTCTTGAGCGCGTTTTCAACCGAATTCGCTGAAATTTGGTATGTTGAGTTCTTATTGGGTAGCAAATCCTTCCACAAAAAATTATAAATATTGGTTAATTTTTGGGTAGCCCCCACATAAGGATACCCCAATTCTAAGACGATTTAGTCATCTGTTGTAATAATTCTGCACCATAGTCAAAGACTGGTAATTGTCACCGCTTTCAGCCTGGTTGAAATTTAGATCCTCTAAAGGTTATATTTTGTTTAAATATGCGACTCAAAGTTTGACTTTTAAGGCTATATTTTCTAGTGGCGGACGTTGACGTCTTAAAGTCACAAACTCTATAAGAAATAGCTTCATTATATCGCATTTTCGACAACACAAGCACGTTTCGTCTTATATATGTAATTTCGAACCATATTAAAGGATTATTTTTAAAGACAAACTCAAAAACATTTTAAGGAAATAATATTGCACTATCTGTATATGGCCTAATGTGCCCCAATTTAAAATGCCGGATCTACCACAAATGTACTTTTTATAGTTTTTTTTAATTTTTCTATCAATCTTCTAAAAACATTATATATAACTTTGCACACTAAATTTTAGTAGTTTCAGGATTTTATACACATGTTCCACTCTACCATGCGTTTTTAATATCAGTCCACGTTTTTGGGTTTTCAGGACAAATCCCCAATAAAAATCGTTAAAATTTGTATATAAATCGGTTTGTAGAATTGTCGGTATAGGTCAACTTTTTGGTATCTTCTCTATATTATCGCTTTTTTTCACTTTTTAGTTTTTTTTCTTATGTTCGAATCCTAGCAAAATAATCATACAATGATCATCGCCCATAAAGGCAAAAAGTCAAATAAATAAAATTATTCCAGCTCAGCAAGGCTAGGATTCGAACCCATGTTCCCAGATCTACGCAAATGCCGAACGACTACTTAGAGTTCTGAACATGTATATAACATGGTAGCAATTGTGAGAGTGTGGATAAATTATTCAAGAGATGACAAATGTCGAACCTTGATAAATTTGATTTTAATTCTCAGATGCAACTTTGTAATAACTGCAATATAAATACAAGTTATGAACACTTGTGAGCCGGTTAACTAACGGCGAATGGTGGATGCGTATGGCGTACTTAATTGTACCTAGAGTGATGTGTGTTAAGTTTCGTGGAATCATTCTAGACTCAATTCAGTACGCTGTGTCAAATTTCATGCAAATCGAAAGCTATATAAATCGGACGAAAATATATATGGGAGCTATATCTAAATATAAACCGATTTTTCCCAATTTTAATAGGGTTCGTGTTGGGCCAAATACTCAGAAAGTGATTCTATGCATATTCTCAAAAGTAACCATGTGCCTATCTCGTTTCTTCTGCCTGTTACAAACATATGCACAAACACATAATACGCGTTCGGTTGAAAAAGCGCTCTAGAACCCCAAAAAACCGAATATTGGGGGTACCCTTTTAATGGGGGCTATCCGAAAAAATTGACCTATATTTATAATTTTTTTGGAGAGATTTAGTACCTATTATGAACTCAAAATACTAAATTACAGCCAATTTGGTGGAAAAATACGATCAAAACCCCCAAAATACTGACAATTAGGAGGTACCGTTATATGGGGGCTACCAGAAAAAGTGGACCTATATTCATAATTTTTTGTGGAGACATTTAGTACCCAATAAGAACTCAATCTATTCGGTTGAAAAACGCGCTCAAGAACCCCAAAATACCGAAAATTGGGAGCTACTGTTATATGGGAGCTATGCCTAAACGTGGACCGATATATCACATCTTCGAACTTGACCTGCCGGCAGACAATAGACAAACCTATGCAAAATTTCAGCACCCTATCTCAATTCCTTCAGAAGATAGCGTGATTACAACAGACGGACGGACGGATGGAAGTGGCTAGATCGTCTTAGAATTTTACCCTGATCAAGAATATATATACTTTATAGGGTCAGAAATGAATATTTCGATGAGTTACAAACGGAATGACAAAATTACTATACCCTCCATACTATGGTGGAGGGTATAAAAATAGGAGATTCTTGCAGTACGGGAACACACCATAAGTCTACCAAATTGATATGCACGGGTTTCCGACATGCGACTAACATTAGATGCGCTGAGTTTTGTGCAAATCGGTTCAGTTTTAGATATAGTTTCCATATATATTTTCATCCGAGATATCCAATTGAAACAAATTTTAACATATTGTACTGGATTACATCTACAATGATGTTTGTCAAGATTGCATTAAATCGGTTAAAATTTATAGATTTTATCGATCGATCAACGTATTGAGATTTTAGGGCTTTGAGACATTTGGAAAAAAATAAATTTCATAAATATCTATCCCGCTTTATGCATTACATGGCTTTTCCTACTTTGAATCATTTATCCTTAAAATTCAAACTATTTCGGCAACCCTAATCCAATTTCCATTTTCTTCTATTTAAACCCACAAAAAAAATTTTTCTCACTTTTTCTTTTTGTTTGTTTTTTGTTCATTTTTTTTTTGTTTAATTCTCTTTGCAGAATGGATTGAAGTACGTGGTGAAATGTGTGGTTTGGCCGAAGACTAAATACTTTTCTTTATTTTTCTTCTTATTTGGTGGAGGATTGCGGTTAAGACTCTTGTTATACTTTATCTTCATTTTCTTTGTTAAATTTTATTTAACAAATATTTTTTTTTGATATTTTTTTAACAATTACCTTTTCTTATTCATACTAAATAAAAGAAACGAGTTAAATTCTTTCATTTAAATAATTTTTATTAAATTATATCAAAATTGTTTTGTTTGTTGGTTTTTGTTTTCTTTACATTTAATTTAATCTAATATACAATCTTGCCCTTTTGTAATAATATCTTATGTATCTAAACATATGTGTGTGCGTATGAGTGTAAGTTGTAATTGTTTTTGTATACACACATGTATTGTATAGATATTTACAATTGCATTTGGCTATGAAAATTAAAAGTAATAATTTTCATTAAGTTTTATTGTTGTTATTAATTACCTTTGTGTACTTAATATTAATTACACTACAGTTTGAATTTTACAAATTCCATTGTTGTATTATTATCGTTAAGTGATTAGTTTTCTTTTTGTGAGTTCATATGTTTATACATTATTATTTATGATATATACATCTACAATAATTAATCAGGAAACTGAAATGAATGAAAAAATAGACAAAATAAAAGGGCAGTAGTAGGTTGACCGATGCAAGAAGAGATCACCGAATACCTAACGTGTAAATTATTCAGAATAATAATAATATGTAAAAACGTTGTTAAGTTAAGTTCGACTGGTCCGACAATGGGATGGACCTTAACAGTAACCACAAAAACCTAGAAGAGCAACCGTGTTTATTGTAGAATTCGGCAGTACGAAAAAAATAAATGAATTGTAAATGTCTACATTCTTTCATTGAAAATAATATTTCCAATATTTTTATACCCTTCACCACATTGTGGTACAGTATATTATGTCTTTGTGCATATGTTTGTAACAGGCAAAAATAATCGAGATAGACCCATGGTTCCTTTTGAGAATATGCATAGAATTACTTTCTGAGTCGATTTATGCATGTCCATCCGTCCGTCTGTCCTTGTTAAATTGTAAACAAAGTACAGGTCGCATTTATGATCCGAATTGTATGAAATTTGGCACAGTTCATTTTTTGGCCCAAGGACGAACCCTATTGAAATTGGGAAAAATCGGTCCAGATTTAGATATAGCTCCCATATATATTTTCGTCCGATTTAAGGTAAATGAAATTTGGTACAGCCTACTGAATTAGGTCTAGAATGATGTGTGCCAAGTTTCGTGAAAATCGGTTCAGATTTAGTTATAGCTCCCATATATAGTTTCGCCCGATTTTAGGTAAATGGTGCACCAAAGTATCTGAAAACCATTTGATTTACACGAATTTTGGCATAGCGTATTAAATTAAGTCAAGAATGACGTGTGCTAAGTTTCGTGAGAATCGGTTCAGATTTGGATATAGCTCCCATATATATTTTCGTCCGATTTAAGGTAAATGGTGTACAAAAGTCCCTATATATCTTTCGATTTGCACAAAATTTAATATAGCCTACTGAATAAGGTCTAGAATGATGTGTGCTAAGTTTCGTGAAAATCGGTTCAGATTTAGATATAGCTCCCATATATATTTTCGTCCGATTTATGGAAAGTGGGGTACCACTTTCACGAAATTTGCACGAAATTTCGTATAGCCTCCTGAAATAGGTCTAGAATGATGCGTACTAAGTTTCGTGAAAATCGATTCAGATTTAGATATAGATCCCATATGTAGTTTCGCCCGATTTAAGGTAAATGGTGTACCAAAGTCCCTATATATCTTTCGATTTGCATGAAATTTGGTATAACCTACTGAATTAGGTCTAGAATAATGTGTTCTAAGTTTCCTGCAAATCAGTTCAGATTTAGATATAGCTCCCATATATAGTTTCGCCCGATTTTATGTAAATGGTGCACCAAAGACCCTGAAAATCATTTGATGTGCACGAATTTTGGGATAGCGTATTGAATTACGTC
>NW_026873562.1:0-14817 GCF_032173495.1 Musca vetustissima | reverse complement strand
CTTTAAATTGATACCCATTATATTGTCATATGTACTCGGATGTGGGAGTTACACGTAAATATTTATTTACCAATATATTATTTATTAACCCATTGCTTTTATATCTAATGTGTGCTCTGCTGCAAATGACAAGAAACGAAACACAAAACCAGCAAAAAAAACGTCAATGAAGTTTCATCAGTTTCATGCAAAAACAAGCAAGGAACATATTTGTTAACCCGCATTGCATTATGGGTCAATAAACTAGCATGGAATTCACATGATCTCTTGAATACCTTTCGAAGACTAATAGCAGAATATATATTTTTTAATATCAGATCAATACGATTAAAAAATCCAATTTTCAAAAAGAATATTAATTTTTTTAACATACACATCTAAAAAAATTTTCTAGGCATTAAAGGTTAAAAAATACAATTTGAAAAAAAAAATTATTCATTGGAAACAATTTAAAAAATCTACGTATGGAAAAAATATTTGCTTCGATTTTTACATCCTTCACCACTCTGTGGTATAGGGTATTATGTCTTTGTGCATATGTTTGTAACAGGAGATAGACACATGGTTCGATCTATGCATGTCCGTCCGCCCGTCTGTCCATGTTAAATTGTAAAGAAAGTACAGGTCACATTTATGATCCGAATTGGATGAAATTTGGCACCCTATTAAAATTGGGAAAAATCGGTCCAGATTTAGATATAGCTCCCATATATATTTTCGTCCGATTTACGGTAAATGATGTACCAAAGTCCCTATACATCTTTCGATTTACACGAAATTTGGCCCAGCTTACTGAATTAAGCCTAGAATGATGTGTGCTAAGTTTCGGTTCAGATTTAGATATAGCTCCCATATATATGTTCGACCGATTTAATGTAAATGGTTCACCAAAGTCCCGATATATCTTTCAATTTGCACGAAATTTGACCCAGCGTAATGAATTAAGCCTAGAATGATGTGTGCTAAGTTTCGTGAAAACCGGTCCAGATTTAGATATAGCTCCCATATATATTTTCGTCCGATTTAAGATAAATAGCGCACCAAAGTTCTTAAATATACTTCGATTTGCACGAAATTTGGCCCAGCGTACTGAATTAAGCCTAGAATAATGTGTGCTAAGTTTCATGAAAATCGGTCCAGATTTAGATATAGCTCCCATATATATTTTCGTCCGATTTATGTTAAAAGTTGCACCAAAGTCCATAAATATCATTTGATTTGCACGAAATTTGGCCCAGCGTAATGAATTAAACCTAGAATGATGTGTGCTAAGTTTCGTGAAAATCGTTCCAGATTTAGATATAGCTCCCATATATATTTTCCCCCGATTTTAGGTAAATGGGGCACCAAAGTCCCTAAATATACTTCGATTTGCACGAAATTTGGCACAGCGTACTGAACTAAGCCTAGAATGATGTGTGCTAAGTTTCGTGAAAATCGGTCCAGATTTAGATATAGCTCTATATATTTTCGTCCGATTTAAGACAAATGGTTCACCATTTGTCTATGGTTATGGCCCATAAAAAAATATTTTCTCTAAATCCAGACTTATGGTTCATGAAAAATTATTTTTAAAAAAATCCATTTATAAAAAATATTTTTGAAAAATGCAGCCTTATGGCTCTTGAAAAAAATTATTTTATTAGAAAAATATTTTTAAAAAAAATTTCGTTCAAAAACAAAAAAAAATTCTTTAAAAATTACTTCAAAAATATATATTTAGAACATGGCTGTGAAGGATGTTGAACATCCTGCCCTGCTCCATAATACATCCCACTGGTCGCCGATTGATGATCATACCATTGTAGCATTCTTATAGTTTCTTTGTTTATTCTTCGTCAGCGTTGAAGGAATGGAAAGCAAGGCAACAAAAGCAAAAAAATGAAACTGGAAAACTTTTGAATAATATTAAGTACGCGACGACATTTGTTTCCGGTTAGGAAGGAGTGTAAGCACACTATGCTCATTTTGCGGAACTTGTGAAAATTGGCTGTTTTAAACAAATGAAAGTTTTTCGTTTCGTTTCGTTTCGCTGTTCTGTTTTGCTTTTGTTTTCAGTTTTTCTTTTTTTGTTGTTTTACTTTTGTTAGCATATTGTTGTTGTTGCTGTTACTTTTTTTAGTTCTGTTCTCATGTTCGTGCTAGTATTGATGTTTAGTTTGCAAGATTCCGATTGATTGTAATGTATATTCCATGGTGGATGGTGTTCAAAGGAGGTGGAGGAGGAGCAGGTGGACGAGGTGAAGGGGTCGCGGCATACTTTGCAAACTTATGTTTTAATGATGTTGAATGAACAAGAAGTGGAGGGGTGAAAGAAGGGGTGGCATATACATTTATTGGAATTAAATTAATGGACATTTCGATGCCATTAAATGGGAATATTTTGAAATAAATTTAATTATATTTTTTAATTTTTACCAAATGATTTTTTCAATTATTATTTTAAATTCATGCCCATATTCTTTGGAATGGGATGATGTAGGGGATGATAGATACCAAGCAACGGCTCTGATTGGCTTTAACTTGGCGAAGTCCAGGCTTATATTGGTCCCTCTTTCATCTCAATTTTAGACACTGACCTCCCCGTGGTGCGTTGAAAGAGTGAGCTGATATGTGCCGCGAGTTCACCCATAAGAACTATAAAAAAATGGGTTGAGGCATCGGGTTAGTTGCCCACACTCGGAAAACCGAATTTACTATGAAAAAGCAAAGAAAAAAACCAAACCGACCTTATGTTGACGACACCCACAAACGTTTAAAGGACCAGGATTTCCGAATCTGCACTTGGAATGTGCACACGTTGTACAGAATAGGCGCAATGTTCGCTTTGGCGGATGTACTCAAGAAGTACAAAACCGATATTATTGCCTTACAGGAAATGCGATGGAAAAGGACTGGCGTTAGTAAATCAGACGATTATGCGCTGTATTATAGCTACCATCAAACGAGACATGAATTTGGCTGCGGATTTATGGTTAACAGGAGTATAAAAGACCTCGTCTCCAGATTCACTTCAGTAGTTGAGCGAATTGCTATAATCCGCATAAAAGCGAAGTTCTTCTACATCAGTCTCTTTTGCGCCCATGCTCCGACCGAAGGTAAAGATGAACAGACCTTAGACATATCTTACGAGCGCCTAGAAACAGCATATGACCGTTGCCCTGGCCATGTCATTAAAAATTCAGCCACCATGAAGAAACATCAGACAACGGCATGATGTTGATTGACTTCGCGGCAGCAAAAGACATGGTAGTTAGCTGCACCATATTCAAGCATCTCGACATACACAAGGCCACTTGGATTCCTCCCGATCGAACAACGAGAAATAAAATCGATCATGTTGTGATAGAGGAATTCGACGTCGAAAAGCTGCAAACACAACAGATAGCAGAAGCCTACTCAGCTAAACTTACCCAACTGCTTGACAAAAGCAACCCTTGTCCCGATAATAATATAGAAGCACAGTTGCAGAGAATTGCCCACTCCCTACAAACTGCAGCAAAAGCAACACTTGGGTACCAAGGACCACCATCGTAATGCTACTGATGTGAAAAACGCAGCGTATAGGGCAACCCTGCAGACAGTAGCAACATGTAATGTGATGGAGAATTATCGACAGAAAAGGAGAGAGAGAAACGTGTTTTCAGAAAAAAATAAGAAAGAACAAGAAAAACGTGAGCGTGAGCAAATCGAGATGTACAGGAGTCAGACCAACACCAAACCAAAGGCTTTGGTGCAGGCACATCCTCCTGTAGAGATGAAGAAGGATACATACAGCGTGCTGAGGATCTGGAAGGAGCATTTTGAAAAACTTCTGGTATCAAATAGTAGCGGTGAAGAGATACCCCAGAACCAATAATAGATGACGGTATAGAGTGTGTACCACCTAGCCAAGATGAAGTCAGAATAGCAATCACTCGGCTGAAGAATATAAAAAGCAGCATGTGCCGATGGGTTACAAACCGAACTATTCAAGACTGGTGATCAGATACTGGTAAGGAGCATGCACCAGCTGATTAGTACACTTTGGCTAGAAGAATGCATGCCCAATGATTGGAACCTCAGCATCATGTGTCCCTGCACAAAACAGGAGACAAGACGATATGTGCCAACCATAGAGGAATTAGTCTTCTTTCCATCGCAGTGCTATCCAGCGTACTGAGCGAACGACAGAAGCCAATGTCATTATTGAACCATACCTGGCAAATCAACCATTGACCAGATTTTCACTCTGCGACACATTCCACCTATTCGTCGACTATAAAGCCGCATTCGACAGCCCTATCCGTTCAGAGGCGTATAAAGCCATGTCTGCGTTTGGCATTCCTGCAAAATTGATTCGGCTATGCAGGATAACTTTAACTGACACAAGATCAGCAGTTAAAGTCGGAATGGACCTTTCGGATCCCTTTAATACCGAACAAGGATTCAGACAAGGTGATACTTTGTCGTGTGACCTTTTTAACATCCTGCTGGAAAAGGTCATATGAGAGGCAAAGGTGAACAGAAATGACACTCTGTACACCAAACAACACATGTTACTCGCCTACACCGATGACATCGACATAATGGGTCGAACATTGAGACTGGGACTGGCAGTAAACGGCGAGAAGACCAAGCTGATGGCATCAACGCGCAAGACGTCCAGTAGACTCGGACCAACTGTGGAACTTGAGAACTACAGCTTCAAGGTAGTCAAAGATTTTATATACTTTGGTACCGCCATAAACAAAATGAATGACATCAGTTTTCGGAGAAGGATAGTAATGACCGATGCTACTATGGTCTGAGCAAATAACTCAAAAGCAAGGCCACCTCCCGCCAGACCAAAATCACACCCTACAAGACGGTGATACTACCCGTGCTGTTATATGGATCTGACGCATAGGTACTTGCCCAAGCAAATGAGGCAGCTCTTGGAGTGTTTGAGAGAAAAAATCTCCGAAAGATCTATGGGCCGATTTGCGTTGACGGCGAATATCGCTGGACTATGAGTTGTACCAGCTATTCTCGGACATCGACATTGTTAGACGTATTTAGCTCAGTGACTACGTTGACTAGGTCATGTTGTGAGAATGGATGAAGATGACCCAGCCCCGAAGGCATACAAAAGCGAAACAGCTGATGGTTTACACAGAAGGGGAAGGGAAAGAATAAGATGGAAAGACCAAGTGAAAGACAACATTGCCGAACATGGTGTTTCAAATTGGAAAAACTGCGCAAAAGACTGACGCGCCTGGAAAACATTTTAAGCTCGGCTTATGGAAGTATTCTTGAAAATTACTCTTTCAAAATATCCATAGGCCTTAAAAATATTCTTTAAAAAATCCACGCCTCTTATATGTCTTGAAAAAAATATTATTTCACAAATTCAAACCTCTTATAGACCTTTAAAAATATCCACGCTTTTTATAGGCCTTGAAAAAATATTCTTTAAAAAATCGACGTCTTTGTATACGTCTTCAAGATTTTTTCTTTTCCAAAATTTATTTTCGAATCAAATTAAAAATAGCATTATAAGTAAAAAAAGAAAAAAAAAAAATATTTCCATTATACAAGGATTTCAAGAAAAACATTTGAAATTAGAAAAATGTAACAGGAAATTTTTCATAATGTATTGTTTGGTTGTTGTTTATGTTTGAGCTTCTTCTCAGAGACAACAAGGACTCGACCTACCTATTTATTAACGCACACAGACATACACGAGTGATGTTCCGTGGCATCATCATTTATTATTAAAACTTTTAAATGAAATTACCAACTTCAGGCACGGAATGTCTTTCGCTTCTTTGTTGCAGGAGAAATAACAAAAAATAGCATTGTAATATAATTCTGAAAATGAAAATTCGAAGAAATATTATATTTCAGAAAATACATTGGAAAAAATAATCTTTAAAAAATTCACAACTTGATTAGTCTTTAAAAGATATTCTTCAAAAAATGTACGCCTTGTAATTTGAAATACCATACACCGAGATGTTGTCTTCTACTTGGTCTTTTCATCTTATTCGAGGCCTTCCCCTTCTGAGTGAACCATCAGATGGTTCGCTTTTATATGCCTTCTGGGCTGGGGCATCGTCATCTATTCTCACAACATAATTTAGCCAACTTAGTCACTGCAGCTCAATACGACTGACTATGTCGATGTCCGCGTATAAATTGTAAAGCTCGTGGTTCATTCCACGCCGTTATTCACCGTCGACGCAGATCGGCCCATAGATCTTTCGGAAAATTTTTTTCTCAAACACCACAAGAGCTGCCTCATCTGCTTGCGCAAGTACCGATGCTTCAGATCCATATAATAGCACGGGTATTATCAGCGTCTTGTAAAGTGTGAGTTTGGTCTGGCGGGAGGTGGCCTTGTTTCTAAACTGCTTACTTACACCATAGTAGCATCTGTTGGCCATCATTATCCTTCTCCGATTTCAAAACTGATGTCATTCGTTTTATTTATGGCGGTACGGTAAATCTTTGACTACCTCGATGTTGTAGTTCTCAAGTTCCATAGTTGGTCCGAGTCTACTGGAGGTCTTGCGCGTTGATACCATTAGCTTGGTCTTTTCGCCATTTACTGCCAGTGGCTGTTACCGCTCGCAATGTTCGACCCATAATATCGATGTCATCGGCATAGGCGAGTAACATGCGTTGTTTGGTGTACAGAGTGCCATTTCTGTTCACATTTGCGCCTCGTATTACATTTTCCAGCCGGATGTTAAAAAGATCACACGACAAAGTGTCACCTTGTCTGAATCCTCGTTCGGTATTGAAGGGCTCCGATATGCCCTTTCCGACTTTAACTGCTGATCATGTGCCACTTATAGTTACCCTGCATAGCCGTATTAATTTTGCAGGAATGCTGAATGCAGACATGGCTTTAAACACTTCTGAACGGATAGGGCTGTCGAATTCGGTTTTATAGTCGACGAATAGGTGGAATGTGTCGATGTTTTTCGTGTTTTTTTTCAGGATTTGGCGCAGAGCGAAAATCTGGTCAATGGTGGATTTGCCAGGTCTGAAGCCACATTGGTATGGTGGAATGCCATTGACCATTGGCTTTAGTCGTTCACACAGCACACTGGATGGCACTTTATATGCGATGGGAAGAGGTCTGATTCCTCTATAGTTGGCACATATAGTCTTGTCTCCTTTTTTGTGCACGGGACACAGGATGCTGAGGTTCCAATCATTAGGCATGCATTCCTCTAACAAAATTGTACTAATAAGCTGGTGCATGCTCCTGACCAGTATCTGACCACCAGTCTTGAATAGTTCGGCTGGTAACCCATCGGCTCCTGTTGCTTTATTGTTCTTGAGCCGATTAATTGCTTTTATATCCTCATCTTGGCTAGGTGATATACTCTCTATATCACCACTCTTATTAGTTCTGGGGTATCTTCTTCGCCGCTACTATTTAATACCAGAAGTTTTTCAAAATGCTCCTTCCAGATCCTCAACAAGCTGTCTGTATATGTTACCAGGTTTTCATCTTCATTTCTACAGGAGGGTATGCCTGCACCAAAGCCTTCGGTTTGGTTTTTTACCCGTTGGTAGAATTTTGGGACTTCATTCTGACTCCTGTACGCCTAGATTTGCTCACGCTTTTCTTGTTCTTTCATCTTTTTTATGAAAACACGTTTCTCCTCTCTCCTTTTCTCCCGATAATTCTCTATCGCATTACGTGTTGCTACTGTCTGCAGGGTTGCCCTATATGCAGATCAGTAGCATTACGCCACTCCTGATCGCACCATGGGTTTCTTGGTGGTGGTTTTTGGTTCCCAAGTGTGCTTTTGCTGCAGTTTGTAGGGAGTGGCAAATTCTTTGCCGTTGTGCTTCTATATTATTGTCGGGGCAAAGGGTGCTTTCGTCAAGCAGTTGGGTAAGTTGAGGGGAATAGGTCTCTGCTCCCTGTTGTGTTTGTAGCTTTTCGACGTCGAGTTTCCGTGTTGTGTTAGATCGCACCTTTGCTGCACATTAAGACGAGTGCGAACCTTGGCTGCTACAAAATAATTGTCCAAATCGATATTCGCTCCTTGTATCGATCGAAGGTCTAAAACACTGGACGAATGCATTCCGTCTATAACAACATGATCAATTTGATTTCTCGTTGTTTGATCAGAAGAAATCCAGGTGGCCTTGTATATATCGATATGCTTCTAACTACCATGTTTTTTTACTGGCGCGAATCAATCAACCCCATGCTGTTGTCGGATGTTTCTTCATGGAGGCTGAATTTTCCGACGGTGGGACCAAAAATATTTTCCCTTCCGATATTTGTATTAAAATCTCCTAGCAGAATTTTAATGTCATGGCCAGGGTAGCGATCATATGCTGTGTCTAGGCGCTCGTGAAATATGTCTTTGGTATGTTCATCTTTATCTTTATCTTCGGTCGGAGAATGGGCGCAAATGAGACTGATGTAGAAGAACTTCGCTTTTATACGGATTATTGCAATTCCCTCATCTACTGGAGTGAATCTGGAGACGAGGTCTTTTATTCTCCTATTAACCATAAATGCGCAGCCAAATTAATGTCTTGTTTCATGGCAGCTATAATACGGGGCGTAATCATCTGATTTACTTACGCCAGTCCCTTTCCATCGCATTTCCTGTAAGACAATAATATCGGCTACTTCTTGAGTACATCCGCCAAAGCGAACACTGTGCCTGTTTTGTATAACGTGCGCACATTCCAAGTGCATATTCGCAGATCGTGGACCTTTATACGTTTGCGGGGGTCGTTAACGTTAGGGGGTTTGGTTTTCTTTTTTTTTGCTTTTTCATAGTAAGAGGGGTTTTCCGAGAGTGGGCAACTAACCCGACGCCTCAACCCATTTGTTATAGTTCTTATGGGTGAACTCGCGGCACATATTAGCTCACTATTTTATCGGGTGATGAGAATAGCTACCCAGGTGGCACCGCGGGGAGGTCAGTGTCCACAATTGAGATGAAAGAGGGACCAAGGTAAGCCTGCACCTCGCCATGTTAAAGCCAATCAGAGCCGTTGCTTGGTATCTATCATCCCCTACGCCACCCACGCCTTGTATTAGTCCCTAAAATTATTCTTTAAAAAATCCACGCCTTATAGTAGACCCTACAAAATATTTTATTCCTAATACAAAATTTCTCCCAGTGTCTGCCACGAATCAAGCAGAGATCTTAAATATCTTTTGTGGCCACAGAAACTTTTCAAATGAATGTATTTGTGTTTTTGTGGTTGTTGCTGTTGCTAATATTGTGTTTTTCCTGGTATTGCTGTGGGCATCACTAATGTTACTGTAAAAATTGTATGTCTGTATGTTTTCATAAGAAAAACTTTATTCATAGCTGTATGGGTCCATGTATGCGTTTCGTGTTTACTAAAACAATAACATTACACACACACACACATGCGCATACACACATACATGTGGTTGTATGTGTGTGGTTGGTTGGGTGGAGAAGAACTAGGAACTTACCTTCATAATAAAATCATTACTTTGTCATGCATGTTTGCATGCATTCTACTTTCAGTTGAGCATCGCCATCATCACCGTTACCATCAGAAGCAGCAGCAACAGCCGTAGTAGTAGTGGTGGTAGCATCAGCATCATTGCCCTAACCTTTCAACTTGTCTTCCTTTTCACACTTTGGTTTTATTCATTTCGGAATTCATTTCATGATGATGTTAGGAGGTTGATGGGTTGGTTGGTAGATATCAAGCTTTGGCAAAAATATGCTTTTGGTTGGATATTTTCTTGGTTGGTTGTTCGTTTTTTTCTTGCTGCTGGTTCTTCTTCTTCCCTTTGCTGACAATGATGCCACCAACATCCAGGTTGTTGAATGGAGGAGTAGCAACTGTAGCTGTAGCATTGGCAGCAGCAGTTGTTGATGTTGATACTGAATTACTATGCCGTTGTTGCTGTTGTTGTTGTTGTCGCCTTGTTGTTTTTACAACAATTGTTGTTGATGATGTTTCTGCGTGCACGGCAAGCCACATCATCAACAATAACTAACTTTTCCATCAAAATCTGTTGCAGTTGCAGATGCTGATGGTATGCACGTCATAATAAAGAAGGCTGGCCTAACAAGGAGCTGGAAATGGAAAGGAAAATTCAAGCATGAGTAAAATGAAAACAGAAAAAACAAAAGAACAAAAGAAGTTCGTTTGTGACGAATCTAATTTACGCTCAAGTGTAATTACAAATTCCTGAAAAAAATATTCTTTAAAAAATCCACGCCTTGTTTGGATCTGTGAAAATATATTTTTTTTAAAAAAATCGACGCCGGTTATAGTACATAAAAAAATATTTTTTTATTTTTGCAAAATAGTCAGGCTGAATCCCAGTTTGTTGTCATTGTCCGCCGAGGGCTAAGGCAGGGAATACTATAGTTTCGGATCTCGCCACTGACCCTTATCAGTTCCCTTAGTTTTTTGTTGGATATACTCCCCAGGAGCTATTTATTGCTTGCGGATCTGATTGGCTTTAACATGGCGAAGCCCTGGCTTATCTAGGTGCCTCTTTCATCTCAATTGTGGACACTGACTTCTCTAGTGAGCCAATATGTGCCGTGAGTTCACCCATAAGAACAATAAAAATGGGTTGAGGCGTCGGGTTAGTTGCCCACACTCGTAAAACCCCTCTTACTATGAAAAATCAACGAAAAAGAAAACCTCCCCAATGTTGACGACCCCCGCAAACGTATAAAGGACCACGATCTGGGAATCTGCACTTGGAATGTGCGCACGTTGTACAGAACAGGCACTGTTTTCGCTTTGGCTGATGAAGTCGAGAAGCACAAAGCCGATATTATTGCATCACAGGAAATGCGATGGAAAGGGACAGACGTAAGTAAGTCAGTTGATTACGCACTGTATTATAGCTGAGACATGCATTTGGCTGCGGATTTATGTTTAACAGGGGAATAAAATACCTCGTCTCCAGATTCACTACAGTAGATGAGCGAATTGCTATAATCGGCATAAAAGCGACGTTCTCCTACAGCAGTCTTATTTGCGCCCATGCTCCAACGGACAAAGATGAACAGACCAAAGACATATTTTACGAGCGCCTAGAAATATGCTGCCCTGGCTATGACATTAAAATCCTGCTAGGAGATTTTAATGCAAAAATCGGAAGGGAAAATATTTTGGGTCCCACTGTCGGAAAATTCAGCCTTCACGAAGAAACATCCCACAACGGCATGAGGTTGATTAACTTCGCGGCATCAAAAAACGTGGTAGTTAGCAGCACCAGATTCAAGCATCTCGATATACACAGGGCCACCGGGATTTCTCCAGACGGAAGGGATTCGTCCAGTGTTTTAGAGGTTCGATCGATACGAGGAGCGAATATCGATTCGGACTATAACCTTGTGGCAGCCAAGGTTCGCACCCGTCTTAATGTAGCAGCAAAGGTGCGATCTAATGTAACACGGAAACTCGACGTCGAAAAGCTGCAAACACAACAGGTTAGGCCTCTGCTACCTGTTGTGTTTGCAGCTTTTCGACGTCAAATTTCTGCTCAACTTACCCACCTGCTTGACGAAAGCACTTCTTGCCCCGATAATAGTATAGAAGAACAATGGCAGAGAATTGCCCACTTCCTACAAACTGCAGCAAAAGCAACACTTGGGTACCAAAAACCACCACCAAGAAACCCATGGTACGATCAGGAGTGTCGTAATGCTACTGATATGAAAAACGCTGCGTATAGGGCAACCCTGCAGACAATAGCAACACGTAATGTGATGGAGAAACGTATTTTCAGAAAAAAGAAGAAAGAGCAAAAAAAAAAAAAAACGTGAGCGTGAGCGTGAGCAAATCGAGATGTACAGGTGTCAGAATGAAGTCCGAAAATTTTACCAAGGAGTAAAACACCAAACCGAAGGCTTTGGTGCAGGCACAACCTCTTGTAGAGATGAAGAAGGAAACCTGGTGACAGATACAGTCAGCGTGCTGAGGATATGGAAGGAGCATTTTAAAAATCTTCTGGTATCAAATAGTAGCGGTGAAGAGGATACGCCAGAACCAATAATAGATGATGGTATAGATGTATACCACCTAGCCAAGATGAGGTCAGAATAGCAACCAATCGGCTGAAGAATAATAAAGCAGCAGTTGCCGATGGTTTACAAGCCAAACTATTCAAGACTGCTGGTCAGATGCTGGTAAGGAGCATGCACCAGCTGATTAGTACAATTTGGCTAGAGGAAAGCATGCCCAATGATTAGAACCTCAGCATCCTGTGTCCCGTGCACAAAAAAGGAGACAATGCGATATGTGCCAACTATAGAGAATAAGTCACCATCCCATTGCATATAAGGTGCTATCCAGCGTGCTGTGTGAATGACTGCAACCAATGGTCAATGACATTATTGGACCATATCAATGCTTCTTCAGACCTGGCAAGTCCATCATTGACCAGATTTTCACTCTGCGCCAAATCCTGAAAAAAAAACACGAAAAACACATCGACACATACCACCTATTCGTCGACTATAAAGCCGCATTCGACAGCCCTAATCGTTCAGAGGTGTTTAAAGCCATGTCTGCATTTGGCATTCCAGCAAAATTAATACACCTATGCAGGATAACTTTAACTGGCATAAGATCAGCAGTTAAAGTCGGAATGGACTTCTCGGAACCCTTTAATACCGAACGTGGATTCAGACAAGGTAACACTTTGTCGTGTGACCTTTTTAACATCCTGCTGGAAAAGGTCATACGAGAGGCAAAGGTGAACAGAAATGGCAACAAACTACACCAGTTACTTGCCTACGCCGATGACATCGGCATAATTGTTCGAATTTTGAGAGCGGTAACAGCCACCTTTGAACAAATTGAGAGGGAGTCTGCCAAATTGGGTCTGGCAGTAAACGGCGAGAAGACCAAGCTGATGGTATCAACGCGCAAGACGTCCAGTAGACTCGGACCAACTGTGAAGAACTACAGCTTCGAGGTAGTCAAAGATTTTTATAAACCTTGGTACCGCCATAAATAAAATGACCGTGAACAAACAAGGAGATAAGACGATATGTGCCAACTAGTAGACTCGGACCAACTGTGGAACTTGAGAACTACAGCTTCGAGGTAGTCAATGATTTTATATACCTTGGTACAGCCATAAAGAAAAGTGATGACATCAGTTTTGATATTCGGAAAAGGATAGTGTTGGCCAACAGATGATACTATGGTCTGAGTAAGCAACTCAAAAGCAAGTCCACCTCCCGCCAGACCAAACTCACACTCTACCAGACGCTGATACTACCCGTGCTATTATATGGATCTGAAGTATGGATACTTGAGCAAGCAGATGAGGCAGCTCTTGGAGTGTTTGAGAGAAAAATTCTCCCAAAGATCATGGGCCGATCTGCGTTGATGGTGAATATCGCCGTCGAATGAACCATGAGCTGTAACAGCTATTCTCGGACATTGGCATTGTTAGACGTATTGAGCTGCAGCGACTAAGTTGGCTAGGTCATGTTGTGAGAATGGATGAATGGATGCTCCAGCCCAAAAGGCATATAAAAGCAAACCACCTGATGGTTCACGTAGAAGGGGAAGGTACGAATAAGATGGGAAGATCTAGTGAAGGACAACATTGCCGAACATGATCTTTCAAACTGGAAAAAACTGCGCAAAAGACCGACGCGCCTGGAAATCTTTTTTAAGCTGGGCTTATGGAACGAAAGTTCAGTCACAAGCCAGCTATATAAGTAAGTTATAGTACTTGAAAAAATATATATTTGTTTTTTAAATCCACTTCTTATTTTTAATAGAAAAAATATTTTTAAAAAAAATGTTTATTTGATATCCCACTTTACCTGCTGTAGAGGTCCTAATATTTCTACATAATTACAAAAACACCACCTCCTCTGTATATATTGCACCAAAAAATAAAAGACGAAAAAGCCCAAGAATTCTTCAAGATACTGGTTGCCGAAGTGGTCCAAATAAAGGATGCCTCATAGGAAAAACAATTCCTTTAGATTTTGAAGGTTGTTTCTGCTTCCACATTATTTGCAGGATGGTGCTGGTGGTTTTTTTGAGTATCTGTGGTTTCCTCCAGTGATGAAGATAACATTTCAACATCTTTTTATTGTACAGTAAGGAATTTTGATGAAATTTATTGTTATTGTAATAGTGGGAGTTTGTCAGCTGGAAAAATTTGCAAAAATAAATAGCAAACTTTTTTTTGGAAAATGTGAAACCAATTTTTAAATAAAAATATTTAAAAAATGGTCCTACTTAAAGCCCTTAATGGCCATATGTGTAACCTGAGAATCGAAGAGGGTTAGCACCCTTTCACCTTGACATTTTGCAAAAAAAAAAACAAAATCTCGTTCTTTGTAAATGGCCATTGTTGTGACCCCATTTATAGATTTGGCGCCTATAGGCTACCAGACAATATCGATATTAAATATCTTCATCCATGGCATGGTGATGTTGATGTACTCGGACATTGACCGACACCATCACACCCTAATGAAAGGCATAAATTAAAATGTCTTTGTTCGACACGCTGCCCCATCGTAGACAGACAATGTATCGAACATAGCACGGCACGGTCCGACATGAGGTTTGTTGAATTCACAAGAAGCTAAGAAAAGAAATTCCCAGAATAGAACAACGCCATTCGCCATCGAATGCAATTTCAAATTTTGACGAAATAATTGAGTGAAAAAAATGATAAACAAATTGCGTTGAAAATTCTAGCAGACACAGGCGAACAGTTCCTTTGTGTCGAATCATATTCCGCATTTAAGTGGATGACTAAAGTGGCAGGAAAACAAAAACAGAAAATTTCAAATAAGAAAATATTTTTACAAGTGGATTTTT
>NW_026873561.1:0-14800 GCF_032173495.1 Musca vetustissima | reverse complement strand
TTTCATTGCTTGTCCATGGTTTGTCTACAAATAATGATCCCGGCCATTAAGTATAGTTGAGTATATTAAAGGATCTAGTCACATTTTGATATTAATACTCCTAGCCTCATTAAAAAATAGTAAAAAGTGTCAGTTGGTGTTTACGATAAATATATACGCTGAGCCTATGATTCGCTGAGCCCTACACAATTACTGAGTAATGTCGAGGTGGAGTATTTTTATTGTGACAGTTTGTGTGGAAGGTACCAGGGATGATTGACCTATATAGTCGGTAGTTGCCCTCAAAATTTATTTAGTACAGTCTCTAAAAGAAGTTACGACCTTTATAAAAAAAATCGGAACCGTTGCATATTGCATGCTAATAGGTAGTAAATACATTAATATAGGAGCTCAGGATGTATGTACACTTTGGTGAGGAACATCAGCTAAATTGTTTTCAATATATTGAAAATGGGGCTAGGGCCTTTTTGCAGGTGCTATGTCAAAATCGGAATGTCAAATGTAGGAAAATTATGCCAAAACCTGAAAACTGCCGAAAATGTGACGGGACCCAAATTAGAGGTCTATTTCAAACTATGCTTCTATGAACAAAAGCGACCAAAGCCATTAAAACACCGAAATGGCATCGGAAACTTTATATGGGGGTCAAAATATTCTTGAAAAAAATCTACAACTTGTTTTTTTCCTGAAAATATATTTTTTAAAATCGCCCCAGTGTATAGTTCCCTGAAAATTCCTGCCTTGTAATTGCCCTTTAACAGACATTTGTAAATCGGCTCAAAATTGTCTAAAACATATTTGGTGCATAAAACGTGGGTCTAAAATCGATGTTTAGATGAACCACATTTTTACCTATGAATGTGTATATCGTGGGGCTTTCATAGAGAAATATAACATCGTCACAGGTGACAAGTCATGAATCTATACGCAAAAAAGAGCGAAAAATTAAGCAGTTCGAAAGAAATATATTGCCATATTTGCCAAAGTGAATTCTGAGGGGTCCCTCACAATTTGTTGACCATCCTTTACCATGACAATGAGAGCTCTTAATGGCGGGTCACAACATTGTACCTAATTATTCACACATATCAAAGACAATCCTGATTATAAATACTCACATTTTCATTATTAGCTTAGGCATATATTTAGTAGCCCTCGTATATGGGGATTGTTTTTATAGCCAAACGCCATATTTCAAACGATATAATATTCTATGAATCTAAGAAGCCTTTGCCTAATAAATATGTGGGACCCATCTTATTATAAATGTATATAAAGTACATAAAACCTTCGATTTCTTTAGAAATATTCAATAAAAATATCAGAACATTTGCAATTTTAAAGAAATTTCCATAAAAAATATTGATTTAAAAATCATATTCAATCACGTGCCACATAAAACAAAAACATTCCCCACATGCCTACTTCACGACATTCTCTGAATATTTATTAAACCATGATGCTGCCAGCTACTCAATCCTTTATTTATAACCGCAGAACAACAAAACACCATAATTATTAATGAATGAACGCAGGAGAAGTACAAAAGTTATGCAAAAAAAAAAAAAAAAAACCCAATGCTAAAAAACTCGAAAAAATTCCTTGTAAATAAAAGCTAAGAAAAAAATGTTATCATTACTGGCATATCGACCACAACAACGCCAAGAGCATCAACAGTAGAAGATAAAATATAACATAAAGAACAAAACAAGAAATAAAAACATCATCTCATTCCATTTTCAAGTAACACTCCAAACCTAATGCTTGACACTAACTGAGGCGTGTACACCAGCCAACCAAGCGACCAGCTTTTGTATTCGCATGTGCTAAGTGTGAAAACCCAAAGAGAAGTTATTTAAAAAAATCAGCAAAACAAAACAAAAATGTGTGTCACACATGCAAGTTGTATGCTACGTACATGATTGCCTTATTCGGATTTACTTTCTTGATTTAAACAATCATTGTATTGAATTTATAGGAATGCGAGGGGTACAACCAAAGATGCAAGGTAGAACCCAAAGATTAAATAGACGTCGACTGAAATTAATAGTCGTTTTATTGGAATTTCAATTCAATCGCCATTCCAAAATCACTCTGCTAATGAGCTTAAGATGTTCGGAGCTAGTCCTGGATTCTAGTGAGACTACAATGTATAAAGGATGTTTTTAATGTGGCCGAAAATAAAGTACTCGGTAAAAAATTCACATTGACATCCAATAAAACTTTTGTATAGCCCCCTCGTATGTGACACAAACAATAACGAGAGACACTTAATGTCATTCAACGAAAACTGACAAAACCAACAACTCACGATATAATGAGAATATGATGCGTAACGCATATGTTTCAAACCCAAAATTTATTCGTGCGTGGGGAACAAAGTTTTGACATTATAAACCACCAAGGAATGCTTTACTTCCTCCACAAAAATGTTCAATGACATTCAAGCGTTTTAAAGTATATTAAAGGAAATATATGTTAAATTTGGAGAACAATTTTTGAGTGATATTACACGAGGGATATACCTTTGGGGTATATTACATGATGTATATTCTATAATGTCTTTAATATTTTAAATTGTTGTTCAATTATTTTATTTTCTTATAATGTAATGTATAATGTAATGATTACCATGTATTACTAAATCGATTATCAATGTTATAAGTTCTCACTTTTCATACTGGGTTAATACACATTTTCTGCAAAATCAATCGTTTTTGTTTTTTGATTTATGCTGCTCTTGCAGAAAATGAGCGATATATGCTCTACCTCCAATAACCTGTAGTATCAAATTACTGCCACTTCGGTTGGAAAATACTAACAAATTGGGCGGTATACCAAAATTAAGACCTACATTGAAAATATGTTTTTCACCCTCTAATAAACTTTCGGCGAAACTGGTAATATGGAGGCTCGTTTGAAACAAGAAACTATTGATACTTTTCTGCACCTATATACTGCACTGCATAAAATATTATATCAAAACGTTGACCTATATCGAAAGTATTCTGCAAACAAATTTTTCACTCTCCAAGAACACAGAGAGACAAATTGTAAATGATCGTTTTCCAGAATACCGAATAACACATTACAGCCTGTTCGGCAAGAAAATGCGAATAAAACATTTGAAGTACAGAAAAAAAGGCACCGCCCTAATGAACCTTGGCCTATGTTGATCACATTTTTATATCCCCACCATTATTTTGTCATTTCGTTATTCTTGATCAAAATAAAATTCTAAGTCGATTTATACATGTCATCGCAATATGTACTCTTAGGGTGTTTGGTATTGAAAATAGGACGTTTTGGTATAGCCCCCATAAAACGATGCCTAAACCATGCCTTCACCACTTTGGGTACATATTTATCCGAAAAGACGTCGCCTTTTTGAAGGAATTTTGACATGAAATTGAACGAACTTAAATATGTGGTTTTTATGTCTTTCTGGAACCTATGCTAAATTTCATTTCATTTGGGCAAGTTAAGAGTCGTTTGCGCACAGTGGGACAGATTTGTGTACATTGATTTAAAGCAAACTTGACACACGCTATTCGGTATGCTGCGCTGTTTAAAATTTAATCTCAATAAATAAATCTAAATTATATATGGAAGCTAAGAGATATCTATATCTGAACCAATTTGAAGCAAACTTGTCAGAGATTAATTTATATTAATTTCAATACGTTGTGTCAATCCGCCTAGCTGTGGATCTTTAGTGAACAATTTAAATAAAATCAGATGAAAATATATATAGGAGGTGTACACATCATTCCAGACTTAATTCAATACACTATGCCAAAATTCGTGCAAATCGAATGATTTTTAGAGACTTTGGAGCACCTTTTACCTAAATTCGGACGAAACTATGTATGGAAGCTATATTTAAATCTGAAGCGATTTTTACGAAACTCAGCGCACACCATTCTAGACTTAATTTAGTACGCTATACCAAAATTCATGCCAATCAAAAGATTAGCAGGGACTTTGTGGCACCATTTACCTAAAATCGGGCGAAACTATATATGGAATCTATATCTAAATCTGAACCGATTTTCACGAAACTTAGCACACATCATTCTAGACTTAAATCAGTACGCTATGCCACAATTCGAACAAATCTAATTATTTTCAGGGACTTTCGTGCACCATTTACCTAAAATAGTGCGAAACTATATATGGGAGCTATTTTTAAATCTAGACCGATTTTCACGTAACTAAGCACACATCATTCTAGACTTAATTCAATATGCTATAACAAATTTCGTGCAAATCGAAAGATATATAGGGACATTGGTAGACCATTTACCTAAAATATGGCGAAACTATGTATGGGAGCTATATTTAAATTTGAACCGATTTTCACGAAACTTAGCACACGTCATTCTATACGTAATTCAATACGCAATGCCAAAATTCGTGCAAATCAAATGATTTTCAGGGACTTTGGTGCAACATTTACCTAAAATCGGGCGAAACTATATATGGGAGCTATATCTAAATCTGAACCGATTTTCAGGAAGCTTAGGACACATCATTCTAGACCTAATTCAGTAGGCTATACCAAATTTCGTGCAAATCGAAAGATATATGGGACTTTGGTACACCATTTACCTTAAATCGGGCGAAACTATATATGTGGGAGCTATATCTAAATCTGAACCGATTTTCACGAAATTTAGCACACATCGTTCTAGACTTAATTAAGTACGATATGCCAAATTTCGTGCACATCGATGGATATATAGGGACCTTGGTACACCATTTACCTGAAAATGGACGAAACTATATATGGGAGCTATATTTAAATTTGAACCGATTTTCACGAAACTTAGCACACGTCATTCTAGACGTAATTCAATACGCTATGCCAAAATTCGTGCAAATCAAATGATTTTCAGGGACTTTGGTGCACCATTTACCTAAAATCGGGCGAAACTATATATGTGGGAGCTATATCTAAATCTGAACCGATTTTCACGAAATTTAGCACACATCGTTCTAGACTTAATTAAGTACGCTATACCAAATTTTGTGCAAATCGAAAGATATATAGGGACTTTGGTACACTATTTACCTTAAATCGGGCGAAACTATATATGGGAGCTATATCTAAATCTGAACCGATTTTTCCCAATTTCAATAGGGTTCGTCCTTGGGCCAAACAATTGAGCTGTGCCAAATTTCGTCCAATTCGGATCATAAATGCGACCTGTACTTTGTTTACAATTTAACATGGACGGACGGAGGACGGACGGACATGCATAAATCGACTCAGAAAGTGATTCTATGCATATTCTCAAAAGGAACCATGGGTCTATCTCGATTATTTTTGCCTGTTACAAACATATGCACAATGACATAATACCCTGTACCACAGTGTGGTGAAGGGTATAAAAATATCGATTTAGCCCTAATCAGCCAATTTCGTAATAATTGGTCCATAACTATGGTACAATATTTGGTGAAACCATCAGTCTTATAAGTGTATTTCTCCCTCCAACATATGGGGAGTATATATTAAATTTCTCAATCCCTTTGCAGCACCTCGAAATATTCACCGGATACCAAAGCATATATATTCTTGATCAGATTAAAAGTCTATGTCGGTTTACGGATGTTCGCCTGTCTGCCCGTCTGTTGATAGAGATCGCAATATTTAAGATAGAGCTCTGAAATTTGGCACAGATATTGCTCGTCACCCCCAATATTTAGTATTTTTGGGATTTTGGATACCTTTTTCAACCTAATTGAATTTTATGCACATTCTCCACCCCAAAAATGCGTTTTGGGGTTTTGAGATTTTATGCCAAATTATCATTAAAAATTGCATTTTTATTTGGTGTACATTATGGTTTAGAATTGTCGTTACATGTCAACAATTTGGTATGATCCCTATATTTTCATTTCACGTAACTATCAGTATACATATGGTAGAGGGTGTTTAAAGTTCTGCCAGGTGGAACTTATCGCCTTTCTAACTTGTTAAAGCATATTTTTAAGGACCATCAAACGGATAATATTTCTTGAAGGTATCATCAGATTTAGAACCACCAACATATAGCCGTGTTTTTTTCAACCATCAGATTTTTAATCGCCATCTTTTAAAGATATTTTTCAATTAATATTTTTCAAGGACTATCAGACTTATACCAGGGATATATAAATAATATTTTTCAAAGACCATCAAACTGATAAACCTGGATTTTTATACCCTTTACCACACTGTGGTACAGGGTATTATGTCTTTGTGCATATGTTTGTAACAGACAATCGAGATAGACCCATGGTTCCTTTTGAGAATATGCATAGAATCACTTTCGATTTAAGCATGTTCGTCCGTCTGTCCGTCCATGTATTTGGAACAAAGTACAGGACGCCTTTATGATCCGATTTGGATTAAATTTGGCACATATCACTTATTTGGGCCAAGGACGAACCCTATTGAAATTGGAGAAAATCAGGCCAGATTTAGATATAGCTCGCATATAGAGTTTCGTTCGATTTTATGAGACAAAATGTTGCACAGAGTACCGAAGTAGGTGCAGATTGATTCATGCGATTTTTTGTTGTAATCGGTTCAGTTTTAGATAAAGCTCCCATATATAGCTTCGTCTGATTGTATGTAAATGAAGCAACATACTGCCAATATTGGTCTGATTGCGACAAAATTTTGCACAGAGTACTGAATTAGATCAAGATTGATATATTTCCCACATATAGTTTCGTCCGATACTATGTAAATGGAGCACCATACAGTCAATGTTTTCTGATATAGACAAAATTGTACATACCGTATTGAAGTTACTACAGGTTACATTAGTGAAGTTTTGTTGAAATAGGTTCAGATTTAGTTTCCATATACATTTTTGTCCGATTTAATGTAAATGGCGCAGCGATACGTGTAGTTCTATATTTACGAAATTTAGCAGGGGGTATGTAATTTAATCTAGAATGTGTTTTGTTAAGTTGGAAGTCGGTTCAGTTTAAACATAGCTCAAATATATACATTAGTCTCATTTTATGTCAATGGTGCACCATAGATCCTGTTTTAAGGACCATCAGACTTTAAAGTGTGGAATTTTTAAGAATATTTTTTCAAGAATCAAAAAACTGCTAAGCCCGGATTTTTTTTTGTGAGGAATCATCCGATTTATAAACCAGAATGTTTATACCCTACACAACTATGTTGTCAGGGTATTATAGCTTTGTGCAGCCCGAAGAGTTTGTAGCGCCGCGAAATATTGGTCCTAGACCCACCTTTAAGTATACCGATCGCCATATCTCGACTAGCTGAGTCGATCTAGACATGTGTGTCTGTCCGCCCGTCTGTCCAATATAATTTGTAAACACGATACAGGCCGCAGTTATGGACCAATCGTCACGAAATTTTGCATGTATGATGTGTTCTGGCCAATGAAGACCCCTATTGTTTTGGATAAAGATCGGTTAATATTTAGGGGATGAAATGGACCAAAAACTTTATTTTTATCTGTGTATTTCATAGCGTATAGATTTACCCCTGAAGGACATAGACCCGAGAAGTTGATAGTATATATCATGAGGAGTGGTCGACCTTTAAATTGATACTAATTATATTGTCGTATGTACTCGGATGCCGGGATTACACTTAAATATTTACAGGTGTTTACGTATTCATATATTAGTTAGTAACCCATTACCCCACTATAGAGCGAAAATATATCGCTGATCACTTTGAAATTTTCCATGAGGATCCAGGTATGGTCAAGGACAACGTCACGCAACGTAATAATATTGGGATGAAGTGGGCCGAAAATTTAATTTGTTGTGTTTTTTTCTAGTCGATCACAACATAACCACGCGGAAGGGAATGTGGACACGTAATTATAAGGGCTGTACCGTATATTAGTAAAATTTGTTGACCTATAGACGGTCACTGGTTTAAAAATATTTTTAGAGTGTGGAGTTTTGAAGAATATTTTTCAACAACCACCAGACTCATAAGCCTGAATTTTTTAAGATTTTTGTTACGTAGATCAGCGAAAATTTTTGAAGAATATTTATTAAAGGACCATCAGTCATATAAGACTGTGAATTTTGAAATACAAAGTTTTTAGAGGCCTTCAGACTTATTACGTGCATTTTTAAAATTTCCCGAGATTTAAAAGCTTGGAGTTATAAAAAATATCGGTATCACTTTTTATTGTTTCTATAAATAATTATTTTATTATACCCTACACAACTATGTTGTCAGGGTATTATAGCTTTGTGCAGCCCCAAAAGTTTGTAACGCCGCGAAATATTGGTCCTAGACCCACCTTTAAGTATACCGATCGTCATATCTCGACTAGCTGAATCGATCTAGACATGTGTGTCCGTCCGTCCGTCCGTCCGTCCGTCCGTCTGTCCATTATAATTTGTAAACACGATACAGGCCACAGTTATGGACCAATCTTCACGAAATTTTGCATGTAGGATGGGTTCTGGCCAATGAAGACCCCTATTGTTTTTGGGAAAGATCGGTTAATATTTAGGGGATGAAATGGACCAAATACTAAATTTTTGTCGGTTTTTCTGGTCGCTCCAGAGGCCGCAATAATGGCCCGAACATCGTGAAATTTTGCATGGAGAAGGGGATCGGGCCAAAGAATAAGCATGCCTGTTTTGATAAAGATTGGTCAATATTTAGCGGGTCAAATGGACCCTGACTTTTGTGTGAAATATGACAAAATTTGTATTCTATAGCGTATATATTTACCCCTGAATGACATAGACCCGAGAAGTTGATATTATATCTAAGAGGAGTGGTTGACCTTTAAATTAATACCAATTATATTGTTGTATGTGCTCGGATGTGGGAGTTACACCTAAATATTTACAGGTATCTCCGTATCCGTATATTATTTAGTAACCCATTATCACTCTAGAGCGCGGAACTATAGCGCTGATCGCTTTGAAATGTTCCATAAGGTTCCAGTTATGGTTAAGGACAACGAATTTTTTTGGGAGGCCTATATAAGGCGTAGATTTTTTAAAGAATTTGTTTGGGAGGCCTATATAAGGCGTAGATTTTTATACCCTACACAACTATGTTGTCAGGGTATTATTATAGCTTTGTGCAGCCCCAAATGTTTGCAACGCCGCGAAATATTGGTCCTAGACCCACCTTTAACTATACCGATCGTCATATCTCGACTAGCTGAGTCGATCAAGACATGTGTGTCCGTCCGTCCGTCTGTCCATTATAATTTGTAAACACGATACAGGCCACAGTTATGGACCAATCTTCACGAAATTTTGCATGTAGGATGGGTTCTGGTCAATGAAGACCCCTATTGTTTTTGGGAAAGATCGGTTAATATTTGGGGGATGAAATGGACCAAATACTAAATTTTTTTCGGTTTTTCTGGTCGCTCCAGAGGCCGCAACAATGGTCCGAACATCGTGAAATTTTGCATGGAGAAGCGGATCGGGCCAAAGAATAAGCATGTCTGTTTTCATAAAGATCGGTCAATATTTAGCGGGTCAAATGGACCCTGACTTTTGTGTGAAAAATGAAAAAATTTATATTCTATAGCATATATATTTACCCCTGAAGGACATAGACCCGAGAAGTTTATATTATGTCCAAGAGGAGTGGTTGACCTTTAAATTAATACCAATTATATTGTTGTATGTGCTCGGATGTGGGAGTTACACCTAAATATTTACAGGTATCTCCGTATCCGTATATTATTTAGTAACCCATTATCACTCTAGAGCGCGGAACTATAGCGCTGATCGCTTTGAAATGTTCCATAAGGTTCCAGTTATGGTTAAGGACAACGAATTTTTTTGGGAGGCCTATATAAGGCGTAGATTTTTTAAAGAATTTGTTTGGGAGGCCTATATAAGGCGTAGATTTTTATACCCTACACAACTATGTTGTCAGGGTATTATAGCTTTGTGCAGCCCCAAATGTTTGTAACGCCGCGAAATATTGGTCCTAGACCCACCTTTAACTATACCGATCGTCATATCTCGACTAGCTGTGTCGATCAAGACATGTGTGTCCGTCCGTCCGTCCGTCTGTCCATTATAATTTGTAAACACGATACAGGCCACAGTTATGGACAAATCTTCACGAAATTTTGCATGTAGGATGGGTTCTGGTCAATGAAGACCCCTATTGTTTTTGGGAAAGATCGGTTAATATTTGGGGGATGAAATGGACCAAATACTAAATTTTTTTCGGTTTTTCTGGTCGCTCCAGAGGCCGCAACAATGGTCCGAACATCGTGAAATTTTGCATGGAGAAGCGGATCGGGCCAAAGAATAAGCATGTCTGTTTTTATAAAGATCGGTCAATATTTAGCGGGTCAAATGGACCCTGACTTTTGTGTGAAAAATGAAAAAATTTATATTCTATAGCATATATATTTACCCCTGAAGGACATAGACCCGAGAAGTTTATATTATGTCCAAGAGGAGTGGTTGACCTTTAAATTAATACCAATTATTTTGTTGTATGTGCTCGGATGTGGAAGTTACACCTAAATATTTACAGGTATCTCCGTATTCGTATATTATTTAGTAACCCATTATCACTCTGGAGAGCAGAACTATAGCGCTGATCGCTTTGAAATGTTCCATGAGGTTCCAGTTATGGTCAAGGACAACGCATATAATTTTCGGTGATGATCAGATAAACATTTTGGAATGAAGTGGACCGAAAACTTAATTTTTTGTGTTATTTTCGAGTCGATCTATAGGCCTCAAATGAAAGCCGAACATCGCAACACAACCCACGGTGAAGGGAATCTGGACAATAGCTGTACTGAAGACTCGTAATATTCGGGAAATATGTTAGTGTGAGGAAGAGGTGCTGTTTACCTCTAATCGGGCAAGAGGGTGCAAATATCACGAAATATTGCCCAGTCTCGGAATAAACATCCGCAGAAAATTTGAGTTCCGTGGTATTTGTGTAGGGTATCGTATGGTCGGCCCCGTCCGACTATACTGCTCCGCTCACTGGTTTTTCTCCTAGAATCTTCCATCTCGGCAAATTCGTATATATCAATGTGGGCAATATTTTTTAAGTTCTCATTTTTTCTGGACGCCTTATTGGCTTACTTTTTATTTACATTCTTTGTATTGACATACATGTATTTTTAATTTTATAGTGACTTTTATATAGTTTCATTAGAATTTATATTTATTGTTTGAATAATTTGTACACACAAAAAGGGAGAATTGGTAATCGAGATGAAAATTTATTTTTATTTTATGTTAAGGGGACCCCCCCCCCCATTCTCGGGGTCAAAAAATTTTTTGATTTAATTCGAATCTACACTAATTCAAGAATGTCCCTACAAAATTTCAAATGAAAATCTCAAGAACTCTTGAAGATATAGCCGATTTATTGTGTTAGCATCAAGTGACGGCTAAAGGGCTTCTCAAACTTTAAAAGCGTTTTTCTCTTTTGCGAATGGCGGGCACGATAACTCAAAAACTAATAACCCAATCGATTCCAAATTTTGACACGTTTCTCTGTGAGTGTATCGCTATCGTATGAACTAGGATAAAGCCAATCGGTGAAGATCTTCCTTATTTTTTACCTTGTTTTTTGGTCAAAAATCGGCGATTTTCCAAAAATATTTTTTCAAAGGTCCGCCATTTTGTTAATTTTAGAGCGATGTCAATAATCCTAGTTCATACGAGAGCCAGACATGTACTCTTTTTAATACCGTTGGAATTTTCGGATTCCGATGTTCCAGTGAGGAGTTATCATGCCCGCCATCAAAAATAAGGACTTTTCTTTAATCACAAAAAACAACAACAAGACAACAACAAAAAATTTTTGTAAATTATTTTTCTTCCTCTTTAAATCTTCAAATATATATGTGCAAAGTTACAAACCTTAACAAGCATTGGTATTCATTTACCAGCCCATTTAAAATCTTAAAAATAAAAAATTGAGAATGGGGGGGGGTTCCCTTAAGCCAGTTTAAATGGCCCGGATAAAATATGTACAGTAAATGTGAAAATTAGTTTAAATAATAAATAACAAAAAGTACATTGAATGTTATCAGGTGACAGATATTTCTTAAATAAAATATGAGCTTTTTTAAATTTGGAAAATAGTTGTTAGTTTTTTTGTGGTGCGCAGTTAAAAAATGGCAAAGTAAACAAAGTAAAAATTGGTGGCTTGGAAAATATTTAGCAAGAGAAATGTCGTTGAGGAAAGGAAAGGGGAAAAATCGAAGGGAACAGATATTCATATATTTAAGAAATTAAATTTTTTTATTAATTTTGTAAATTTGTGTTATAAAATAAATTTGTAGATTTGTAAATTTGTGTTATAAAATAAAGGAAACGAAGAACAAAATATATATGCAGTATTTTTTTAGGTCAGAATATTTTTAATCTCTTTTTGAAGATGTAATCATTTTCTCTTTTACATTACAAAATAAAAATATTACCACTTACCCCATTGAAAACACATAACCACATTTTCTGTAAATAAACCAAAAAAGATAAAAAAATGAAAACATTATATAAAACAATAACTCGGAAAATGGTCATAACAATAATGGTGATAAGTACAATGACGATGTGGATGAATGAAAATGTCAAACTGGTTACAGATCCATTGGAAAAACTGTCTTTAGTGTAACTCTTTTCATGTCTAAAGAAGAAGATGGGGTCATGATGAGGATGTCGATGAGACCTCAGAAATACTGGACGGAAGTGTTATAAAGACACACACAACACACTCTGGCCACGAAGAAAAACCAGTTGGCTGCTGTTTGAAAAGTACTCTGTCGCCAGTAGTGGAAATATTTTCATGTGACAGTGAATACAAAGGATGAAAATAGAGGAAGACCAATAAAATGGCGAACAAAACTAAATGTCATGAATAACTAGAAAAACCAGTCACATGTTGGCACAGACAGTCATCCAGCATGCCACCACCCACTGGCCATGGTTGGGGGTAAATACCAAAACATGCTTTCAGGAAAAATGTTTAATAGGGTTATGGGGAAAGTATTAAATATTTGGAGGCCATCAGACTAAGCGTGGATTTTTAAAGAACATTTTCAGGAGGCCATTTGACTAAACCTGGATTTTTATAACAATATTTTCAGGAGGCCATTTGACTAAACCTGGATTTTTAAAAAAAATTTTTCTGGAGACCATCAGCCTGGATTTTTAAAGAATATTTTCTGGAGGTCATCAGACTATGCGTGGATTTTTAAAGAATATTTTCTGGAAGCCATCGGACTAAGCATGGATTTTTAAGGAATATTTTTTGGAGAGCGTGGATTTTTAAAGAATATTTTCTGGAGACCATCAGACTAAGCGTGGATTTTAAAAAACATTTTCTGGAGAGCGTGGATTTTTAAAGAATATTTTTTGAAGGCCATCAGACTAAGCGTGGATTTTTATACCCTACACAACTATGTTGTCAGGGTATTATAGCTTTGTGCAGCCCCAAATGTTTGTAACGCCGCGAAATATTGGTCCTAGACCCACCTTTAAGTATACCGATCGTCATATCTCGACTAGCTGAGTCGATCTAGACATGTGTGTCCGTCCGTCCGTCCGTCCGTCCGTCTGTCCATTATAATTTGTAAACACGATACAGGCCACAGTTATGGACCAATCTTCACGAAATTTTGCATGTAGGATGGGTTCTGGCCAATGAAGACCCCTATTGTTTTTGGAAAAGATCGGTTAATATTTAGGGGATGAAATGGACCAAATACTAAATTTTTGTCGGTTTTTCTGGTCGCTCCAGAGGCCGCAATAATGGCCCGAACATCGTGAAATTTTGCATGGAGAAGGGGATCGGGCCAGAGAATAAGCATGCATGTTTTGATAAAGATCGGTCAATATTTAGCGGGTCAAATGGACCCTGACTTTTGTGTGAAAAATGACAAAATTTGTTTTCTATGGCATATATATTTACTCCTGGAGGGTGTAGACCCCAGGAGTTGATAGCATATCCAAGAGGAGTGGTTGGCCTTTAAATTGATACCAAATATAGTGATGTATCTACTCAGATGTGGGAGTTACAGTCAAATATTTACAGGTGCTTACGTATTCTGATATTATTTAGTAACCCATTACCACATTAGAGGGAGAAATATCGCGCTGATGGCTTTGAAATTGTTCATGAGGTTCCAGTTATGGTCAAGAACAACGCCTATAATTTTCGGTGATGATCAGATTAAAATTTTGGGATGAAATGGACGGAGAATATAATTTTTTGTGTGTTTTCGAGTAGAGTATAATCCAAAAATCACAACACAACCCACCGTGAAGGTAATCTGGTAATTAGAAGGACTGTACTGAATATTCGAAAATAGTAAGGAAGAGGTGTTGTTAACCTCTAATCGGACAAGAGGGGGCAAATATCACGAAATATTACTCAGACTCAGAATAAACATCCTCAGAAAGTTAGAGTTCGTGGTAGTTGTGTAGGGTATCGTATGGTCGGCCCCGTCCGACTATACTGCTCCGCTCACTGGTTAAAGAATATTTTCTGGAAGCCATTAGACTAACCGTGGATTTTTAAAGAATATTTTCTGGAAGCCATCAGACTAAGCTTGGATTTTTAAAGAATATTTTCTGGAAGGCATTAGACTAAGCGTGAATTTTTAAAGAATATTTTTTGGAGAGCGTGGATTTTTAAAGAATATTTTCTGAAGGCCATCAATCGAAGCGTGGATTGTTAAAGAATATTTTCTGAAGGCCATCAATCGAAGCGTGGATTGTTAAAGAATATTTTCTGAAGGCCATCAATCGAAGCGTGGATTGTTAAAGAATATTTTATGGA
>NW_026873560.1:0-14814 GCF_032173495.1 Musca vetustissima | reverse complement strand
GTAGCGTACCGAATTGGCACGATAATATCTGAAAAGAAAGGGAGAAACACAGAAAATTTTTAAATATTTTCGAATATATGTTGGAATAATAAGTGTGAATGAAATTACAATAAAAAATAAGGGAACAAACTTGAATTTCTTATATTTCAGGACTTATGAAGGACTTCCCCTTACGCTTTTATGTATGTATAAAGACCAATAGGTATGCAGAGTGACAACAGGTTTATATAAATAACAATTGTTCAGTATAGAGACCGATTGAAAGTGTCTGCAGAGAGACCATCGATTTGTATAGAAACCACAGGTGTGTATAAAGATCAATTGGTCAGTGTATATAATACATGGGTATATATAGTCGAATTGGTGTGTAGGAAGACCATAGGCCACTAGTTATGAAAACTGGCCGATTGTAAGTGTATATATATCACAGATCGCCTCAGAGTCCATAGGCCTGTATAAAGACCAATTTATATTTACCCATGTGTCTTTCTAGCTTCATTTACATGCAATAGAATAATCAGTACAATATATGTAAATCATGGTATATTAAGGCCAAAGGCCACACTATGCGAAACTTCAATTTGCCAATTGACTCAAAATGTCTTAATTGGTGAAACATTTAATTGAAATCGGCCTAAAGACCCTCTGGGTCTTCGAAGACCAAGCTAATTTAACGAAAATTATTCGGAGAGAGATCTATCATCAGTCTACCGGAGCTGCAGCAACTGGTGAGGAAATAATAGAGTATAGGTAACGAATTATCAATTGGTAGTAACGTTAATTCCCACCACATTAAGTGGGGTACTACTAATACCCCAAAAGGCGGTCAGATCCTCATAGATTTCATCAATACTTACGGCCTAATAATATCCCTTAATATCACTTCGTTATTAGAATTATAGAGGAGGTTTTAGACATAACTAAATGTTCAATTAACTTAAGAGAAACCCCCCCCCCCCCCCCACCCCTTACCATTCGCGATTTTAATTTTTCAAGATTTTCAATGGTCTGGTAAATCAATACCAATGCTTGTTAAGGTTTGTAACTTTGCACATATGTAATTGAAGATTTAAAAGAGAAGAAAAATAATTTACAAAAATTTTTTTTCATTGTTTTGTTGTTGTTTTCTTTGGAATCGATTGGGTTATTAGTTTTTGAGTTATCGTGCCCGCCATTCGCAAAAGAGAAAAACGCGTTTAAAGTTTGAGAAGCCCTTCAGCCGTCACTTGATGCTAACATAATAAATCGTCTATATCTTCAAGAGTTCTTGAGATTTTCACTTGAAATTTTGTAGGGACATTCTTGAATTAGTGTAGATTCTAATTAAATCGAAAAAAATTGACCCCGAGAATGGGGGGTCCCCTTAATAGATGTGGTACAAGAATGGAGAGTCCCACAAGAATACTCATTCTCTTACCATAAATATATTAGGATTAAACACTTCAAGAAAGGAAATATGCCTTCGACAGACCCTGGATGACTGGCGACATTTGAAACAAAGGAAAATAGGTCCAAAGATTTTATAATTGAGCTCGCCGCAAGAAATCTGCAGTATACCGAGAAAGAATACAACAAAATGACAAGAGCCTCTGGAAAATATTCTGTGAACAGGAAGATAGAATAAATGACGTCTCAAAAATAGAGAATTTTCCATTAAAAAGCAACACTCATATCGAAAACAATGATATATAGATAGATAGAGGGAAAACCAGAATAGAGACAATAGATAAAGCAAAAAGGCTCCTCACGAAAGCTTATTTCCCGCCGAACACATCGACATCTGATGAAGTAACGATGAACCTATGAATAATGGGCAAATGGTGAAGATTCATTGAAGACTTCTGGCCATTCGAAGCAGTTGGGCAGACCCCCGCATTTCGTAACACATGTTTACGAAATGCGAACACTCCGAACGCCTGGCATAAGCCAAAGCCCGGCAAGACACACTACGCAACACCAAAATCTTGTGATGCCAAATGTCCGAACCTTGACACGGTTGAATTTAATTCGTAGATTCATTTTCAAGTAAAGATATCTGTAAGCCGCATTGCCCCATATGCCTGACGAGCCGCTTAACCAACGGCGAAACGCATCGCATAATGGTGGGAATGTAGTATCTCTCTGGCTTTCCTTTTCAACAACTACGATCCTGTGGCTCATCTCGAAAGAGAAATTATTAAAAAATACACTTTATTTATTCATTTCGGATTCTACTCATGAATCTGACTCTTCGGTAAATAAGTTTAAAGTTATAGTCAACGCAAAATTATGGCGACAGAGTTGTTTGCTTTATATTGGATTCGGAGTCTAGTCAAAATCATATCGACGACATTGTTTGCATTACATTATTCCCATATACAAACTGTCGGTTTCGATTTAGATGTAGCTAGATGTTATCCGCCATGTTGTTGGGTTTGCTTGCAATTTATTTCCACCTTTTTTACCGATACTTTCTTCTAAGACATAAATATGGGGGATGCTTATCTTAATTTTATGATTATGTGTCGACGGTAATTTGCATATTGTTTATTTTATTTTTAAACCTAAATGCATGTAAATTAGAATATATTAAATATTCTCTAATTAATCCTAAGGTATAAATAGTATATGTGATAATGTTTCGAAGTCAGTACCTAAAAGTATATTGAACGCCTAACAGTTACCTGAACCTGAAGCAGAATTATTCCCTTAAAAATGAAAGCCCTAAGTGTTGTTTTGATGATTGTTTTTGTTTGTGATATAAATGCCCTCTATACACGAGTCTGTGGTCCTCATTTAACGCAGTTGTTAGAAGCCGTATGTGTTAACGGCTACAATGGAATGCAGATGGCCAAGAAGTCTACATATAAGCCATGTAAGTTGTTTACTGTTTATAATGAAGATAAGTTATGTTTAAGCTTTCGTATTTTTTTAACAGTGACTTCAGACATTGACGCTATAGATATATACAATGAGATCGATGATGATATATCTCCCTTCAAATCGAATTCCTTGTTAAAGGATATGTTGTACGGGGAACGTATTAACACCTTGGCCAAAACCCGTAGGCAACGACATTTATCTGGTGTTTATGATGAATGCTGTCGTAAACCCTGCAACATGGATGAATTACTAAGTTATTGTTTGTAATGTGTTGTTAATGGAAATTGTTGAAAGAATGAAATGATTATATTGTAAATATACACACATATATTAAATGTCCTTACACTTAACGATTTTATATGTGACAATTTGACATACGATAAATTCGAAAGTGTTTGTGCGCTTTTAAGTAAATTACAACAAGAAAACATGCTGGTTATTGTCGTTTTTTTATTATTAGTAGTAATTAATATCTGTAAATCGATTTATATACCCTTCACAACACTACTCTGTGACACAGGGTATTATGTCTTTGCGCATATGTTTGTAACAGACAAAAGGAAACGAGATAGACACATGGTTCCTTTTGAGAATATGCATAGAATCACTTTCTGAGTTGTTTTATGCATGTCCGTCCGTCCGTCCGTCTGTCTATTCATGTTAAATTCGCAATGTACAGGTCGCATTTATGATCCGAATTGGATGAAATTTGGCTCAGCTCATTTATTTGGCCCAAGGACGAACCCCATTGAAATTGGGAAAAATCGGTTCAGAGGAAATGAAAGAAAACTTGAAACATAAGCCGTTAGCTACATAAAAACAACGATGTTAAGAATTATTTCAGTACGTTCTGCAAACGTTTGTGCCAATCGACCTAACATTGGGTCTTTGGTGCACCACTTACATTAAATCGGACGAAAATATGTATATGGAAGCAATATCGAATCTGAACCGATTTCAACGAAACTTGCAACACGTTAGGCTATACAAACTTCAGTATGATGTTCAACATTTTGTGCATATTGGCCATATTTTGGGTCTTTGCTTCATTATTGGTTTAAAATCGGATGAATATATATGGAGTTATATATCGATCAGAACCGATTTCAGTGAATCTTTCCACAAGTTAGTTTATACTAACATCAGTACTTTGTGCAAAATTGTATGTTAATCGGCATTATCTTGGGTCTTTGGTGCACCATTAACTTAAAATCGGATGAAACTATATATGGGAGCTATATGTAAATGTAAACCGATTTCAGTGAAACTTTCTACACAGTAGGATGTACTAAATTCAGTACGTTCTGCAAATTTTTGTGCCAATCGGCCACACTTGTCAACCTGTATTACAGTTCCACGTGTTGATGACCTTGCCGACCGTATTGCCTTTTTAATTTCTCTCTAAGTGAGTGAGAATTTTATTGTAGAAGAACCGCATAGGATGTTGGTAAATAAAGGTTGACACCACTAGAAATGTTCCGTCATACACAATAAGGAAACAGATTTTGAATATATAATATAAGAATTGTGTACATTCTAAACAAATAACATCAAATAATCGAAAACTTCAGTTTTGTACAATACTGTATTTTTTTCGAAACAATTAGTGTCAATATTATTATGTGGACATCCTGTTCAACAAGTGTAACGTTCATAAAAATTTACACATTGTTAATAATGTTGACAGCGATAAAGGTGGTGTTAGTTAATGAATGGCAAAAGTTCAGTAGATAATGTTAACACACACACACTCAAATACGTCGGGTACTATATTATTAAAATATGATATGTCACGTGATACAGAAACACTACTATACAATTGATATATGTACGTACAATGGTCCTTCACAGATATACACATATACACGATAGACATCTATATATAATTACGGAGCTAACAGCTTGTTTTAACAAAGCGAGATATGTTTTTATGTACAAATTACATGTAGTAATTTTGTAATTTGAAATGTTTTGTTTTGTGTAATTTGAAGTACTGAGTTTTTCGAAGACCATAGTAAAAAAGGGCTTATGTCAAAACAATGAACTAGTTTTAATATAGACCCTTCTTTAAAGCCCCGCCACATTATCGGTATATTGAACAAAATTTTACTGCATTTGTTTTTATAGTCCCCATATATGATGTGTGCCAAAATTGCCTTCAATCGGCTCAGATTTATTTATTTCCCATTTGTATACCCTCCACCATAGTATGGAGGGTATATTAATTTTGTTTTTCCGTTTATAACTCATCGAAATAATCATTTCCGACCCTATAAAGTATACATATTCATGATCAGCGTAAAATTCGATGACGATATAGTCATGTCCGTCTATATGTTGTAATCACTCTAGCCTCTAAACGAATTGATATAGAACGCTAAAATTTTGCACAAAGTCGTCTTTTGTCTGCAAGCAGGTCAAGTTCGAAAATGGGCTATATCGGTCAACGTTTAGGCATAGCTGTCATATAAGAGTACACACCAATTTTCGATATTTTGGGGTTCTTTAGCGCGTTTTCAACCGATTTCGCTGAAATTTGGCACGTTGAGTTCTTATTGGGTTCCAAATTTCTCCACTAAAAATTATAAATATAGGTCCACTTTTTATGGTAGCCCCCATATAACGGTACCCCCAATTTTTGGTATTTTGAGCGTGTTCTTCAAGCGAATTCGCTGTCATTTGGTAGTTTGTAGTCGTATATGGTATATGGTATCTCCCTACCATGAATTATTAATATTCGCCCCTTTTAGGGGTAGTGCCATACAACCCTCTATTTAGATTAAAATAGTTAACTGATTTATTCCACGTTTTGGGATTGTATCCGTATAGCCGCATTCCATAGCATGGGGGATATTCTGCACTCGAACTAGAGCTATATCGGTGCTCATTTAGGCATAGCCCCTCGTATAATGATAACTCCAAATGTTCGGTAATTCCTACACGATGTAATCAATATTGATCACCGTTAGGGATAGCCCATAACTTTGCCCTGTAAATTGCCTCATTTTGAGGATTTTATATACATTATCTACCTCATGTTTTATCTACCATGTTTTGGGGTTTTGAGATTTTATGAAAAATCATCATTAGAAATTGGTGAAATTTGTATTTGGTGGTTTACAAAAATCGATAGGTAGAATTGTCGTTAATGTCCACAATTTGATATATTCCCTGTATTTTCATTTCACGTAACTACCAGTAGTGGAGGGTATCTAAAGTTCACTTGTTATTTTTCGTCCGATTTCATGGCAACATGTAGAACAGTATAAAAATTTACAACAAACATAAAAAAACGCAATACAAACACCCGGACTTAGCACTGCACCCCAAAATCTAGCTTCAAAATTATGGGTTGGAACTACAAAAACGCGTCCGGTGACACCCATTCATTCCACCGAAATTCTATTCATAATTTTTTTATTTTTATTTTTAGTTTTTTTTTTTTTTTGCTTTCGTTAATGTAATTGGCAAATTGCCTCCGTACAAATAGTTACAGTGCAATATCTATTTTAAATTCGATTGTAAGAAAATTAGCATAAACAAACATTTGGCAGCGGATGGCAAACCTGATGCAGCAACAAAAAACTAAAAACTGAAATTGTTACAAATATTATTCGGTTTCTTTTTCGTTACTCCAAACTCTTGCCATTCAGCCCGCCCATTCATACCATTCACCTTTGTTGGGACTGTTTTGGTTTTTTTCCAACAGTCTGTTCTCATTATAGCCCAGAGGGACGATGTGAAATGGCTTTTGTATGTGGGGCATGAACGCAGGGACGCATGGGGCGAAATATGTTTGCAATTCAAATTGTATAAAAAAGAAATGGATGAAAGTGTATATACACAGAGAGATAAACAAAAGGATACAACCCAAACGAATGCACTTACTTGGCAAACCAGGATCCATCGTTGCTGGTAAAACGATCCACAAAATTGTGCAAGGAAATCGCTGATATATCACTTAGGGCATAGTAATGTGTAAGGTTGTATTCTGGCACCCAATTCGGTTCTCCCAGCAGATTGGCACTCTGCAAATCCATATAGTACTGGGTGTAGTCCAAAACCTATAATTATGCATAGAAGAAAAAAGAAAATAAGTTTGGAACGATGAAGAACAAGAAGTAGCTCCACATAAAAACTGTAACATTTCATTATGCTTCAAATGTTTTTTCCTGATTGTAAGGAGGTTTGTGTTTAAGTTTCGATTTTTTGTTTGTAGTTGTAATTTTCGTCCCAATGGATGGCCTGCTGTTAACGTCATTTGTTATGGTCAAGTGTTGAGTTTTTATTTGTTTTCTTTTCATTTCGTTTTTTTGTTTCTTCTTGTTCTATAAATATGGCTTTGTTGGTTTAAGCTTTTTGTGAATGAATTGAAAGAAATATGCAAACAATAGCAAAAATTATCGAAAGTAGAAAAACCCGAGTTGTTCTCCTTTGTAAAAATGAATGCAATGGTAAAAAAATACAACACAATGTGTATTTTCACAATACACTCCATACATACATACATTTTCATGTGACACATTTACATTTTTATCTTTTTGTTTTTGTATGACCTTAAAAAACAATTGCGAGAGGAGAGGAATTATGTCATGCATAGCCGAATATACACAAAGTCCTACATTACGTGGAGTATATGGAAAATATTCCATGTGGTGTACATTAGAGACTACTGCCTTAATTGGGGGTGTGTATCAAGATATATACATAAAGGTTTGTGCATTTCGTGGTTCCAACAGTAAATGTAAATAAAACGCATGTAAAATATTTGTTCATGATATATCTAGTTGTATAGGGTATACCATACACAACTATGTTGTCAGGGTATTATAGCTTTGTGACCCACCTTTTAGTATACCGATCGTCATGTCTCAACCAGTTGAGTTGATTTAGACATATCGCTCATTTGCTGCAGGAGAGGCATGACTCAAAAAAACGTATTTTTCGAGTTAATGAAGTACGATTGTTCTCTATAATAGTCCTCATGTTGTGTAAAAAATGCATATGAATATCTCTTACACCCTCTAATTGAAGGGCTGTAGAAGTTCTTCTGTGCCATATAAAGTACGAGTAAATTGAAAACTTAAAACGCATTTTCTGTAAAAGCGGGTTTTTTGAGTTATGCCTGTTTTGCAGCAAATGAACGATATGTGTCTGTCCATATGTCCATTATAATTTGTAAACACAATACATGCCACAGTTATAGGCCAATCATTATGCAGTTTTGCATGTAGGGCGGGTTCGGGTCAAGGAAGACTCTTATAGCTTTTTGGTAATGATCGGTTATATATAGGGGATGAAATTGGCCAAAAACTTTATACAATTTTTGGAATGTTCCCTATATTTACATTTCAAGTAACTATCTGCAAACTTATGGTGGGGGTAACCAAAGTTCGGCACGGCCGAATTTAATGCCTTTTTGGCAAGGGGCTGAAGGGAGGAATTTACCAACATTGGTACCTTTTTGCTCACCACTATACGTTTTTATACCCTCCACCACACTGTGGTACAGGGTATTATGTCTTTGTGCATATGTTTGTAACAGGCAAAAGGAAACGAGATAGACACATGGTTCGCTTTGAGAATATGCATAGAATCACTTTCTGAGTCAATTTATGCATGTACGTCTATCCGTCCGTCCGGTCGTCTGTCCGTCCATGTATTTTTGTGAGCAAAGTACAGGTCGCATTTATGATCCGAATTGAATGAAATTTGTTACAGCCTATTTGTTAGGTCCAAGGACGAACCCTATTGAAATTGGAGAAAATCGGTTCAGATTTAGATATAGCTCCCATATATACTTTCGTCCGATGTCATCTAAATGGTGGGCCAAACTTCCAATATTTATCCGATTGAAATAAATTAGCACTGCGTACTGAATTAAGTCCAGTTTGATGTCTGCGAAGTTTTGTAAAATTCGGTTCAGATTTAGATATAGCTCCCATATATACTTTCGTCCGATGTCACCTAAATGGTGGGCCAAACTTCCAATATTTATCCGATTGAAATAGAATTTTGCACTGCGTACTGAATTAAGTCCAGTTTGATGTCTGCGAAGTTCAGATTTAGATATAGCTCTTACATATAGGTTCGTCCGATTTTATGTAAATGGTGCACCCAACTCCCATTTAGGATAGAGTGTGTTAAGTTTCATTCAAATCGGATCAGATATAGATGTAGTTTCATCCAATTGTATGTAAATGGAGCACCAACCTCGAAATTTTTGTCCGATTGAAACAAAATTTGAGTAGGATAGAGTGTGCTGAGTTTCATTGAAATCGCGTCAGATTCAGATATAGCCCCCATATATAGTTTCTTCCGATTTTAAGTAAATAGTGAACCAAACTCCCAAGATTTGTTCGATTGAAACACAATATTTTCGTCCATTTTCATGCAAATGATGCACCGAAGAGCTTACGTTTGGTGGCGTTACATGAAATATTGCAAAGAGACCAAATAACTAAAGTTTTTTTTTTCGATTGGAAAGAATTTCTGCACAACGTATAATATTGGAGCTACGATAACGCTTATTGGAGTTTGTAAAATATATTCACATCTAACTATAACCCCTATATATTTTCGTCTGAGTTCATGCAATTTGTGTACCAAATAATAAACGTTTCCTCTACCGAGATGAAATTGTGGGCTGCGCAATGTGCTACACCAAAGAATCCAAGAGTGCTGTTTGATATGCAATTTTTCATAGATGTTAGAAGGGTATGTGCATGCTTTTTTCATTGCTTCAATTCAATGGTTCTCCAATGATTCTAAGTCTGTCAGGCTTTTGTATACAATAGCATCTCTTGTATGTACCCAAAGTGGTTAAGGTTATCATATAGTCTACCCCGTCCGACTTTTGAACTTTCCTTACTGGTTATTGTATGGAAAACTTCGTGGCAACAAAGAGATTCTTGTATATATATCGCTCATTTGCCGCAAGGTCCTTAATAATCAATCAGAAATTGCGTTTTAATTTCCAATTAAATCACATGTTATACGGAAAAGAGGAACTTATATAGCTTCTTCATAAGAGTGTGTAAGATATATTCACCTGAATTTATTACACAAAATCAGGTCTGAGATAGGGAACAATTGTGCGTCATTAACTCAAAAAATACGATTTTTTATTTGTGCCGGTATCGCAGTTGCGATACAATATTTTTCTTCGATTGCAACACCTTTCAAAATTTTCACATCACTTTTTTGTATTGAATAACTCATATTCATGCATGATGTATGCATATTCAGGATGTGCACCCATTTTATGTTTGCTACAATGAAAATTGCATAATGATTTATTCTACTTTTTGTTATTTTGCATATTGCTATTTTATGAATGTATCTTCAGATGTTCATGTAGTTGAACGATTTTAATAAAAGTGTGGCATAAATTTAAAAAAGTGTTGAGAAAGTGATTTCTTCAGTATTTATACGCCGTTGTGAATAACAGCCATATACGTAGTTAGTAATTGATATACTCATAAAGTCTAAGTGCGACCTAAGTAGCATCATAAATATGTTAATTATTAATTATCATTTAGGAATAGTATAAACTATAAACCAGTCGGAGCCGATTAAAAAATTTTATTAGGGTCAATTTGGAACCTTGAGCTCCATTTCGTCTCAATCGAAGATAAGTAGAATATTTGGCATGAAATTTCACGAAATTCAAAAGAGTTCGTCCTTGGACAAAATATCATACCATTTGGATAATAAGAGTAACGTTTACATTGTTTAAAATAATATATCGAACGGATTTACATGCATAAAATTTATTCTATGTCAATCCTCCAAATTAATTATGGGTTTAATTAATTACGCAATAATTTTGGTATTTTTCTTATAGATTAAGATTTTGTAAATTTTTCGTTTTTTTATAATACTGCAAGTCAAAAATATTTTATACTAGCGGGCCCGGCAAACGTTGTCTTGCATAGCATTATTGTTGATGTATAATTCACAAATATAATTCATGATAGCACAATATTAAGCTACACTCCACGATTTAAGATATTGCTCTGAAATTTGCACATACATTGCTACTACTCCTGTGAATAAAAAACACCATCCCAGAAATTATGGACTATAGATTAACGTTTTAGAGATACGTCATAATTATTTCCCGTTCCATTTTCGGTATGTTGAAGTTATTATTCCCGTTTTCCAACCTGAGTGTGATATGATATACTTCTCAATTATTTGTTGTATTCTCCTCAAAAATGTTTTAATACAATGTCAATCCAATTGAAAAAAATAAATATTTAGAAAATTTGCAATAATTGACCAATGTAGGCTTAAAGGAATGATACGCTACCGATTTTCGCCAAAAATATCTCAAAATAACAACTACGACGTGGTGCAATTCAAATAGCTCGATACTAAATTCGTGAAAATGCAAATATGTTGCAAAATACTTTTTGCAAATTTTTCGCGGTTTTTGACTTTTTCTCACCTTTTAAACCTTCCCTGGAGTTCATCGAACATTTCAACGTTGTCTTGCATAGCAATATTGTTGATGTATAATTCACATAACGATAGCCCAATATTAAATTATCTAAGTGCTCTGAAATTTGCACATACATTGAAATTGCGCAGAAAGTGACCGTACCAAATATTATCAATATTGCCCCATGTTTCTGTGTACCGCCCATATAATGGTAGCCCTAAACATTCGGTATTTTGAAGATCTTAAGTGGGGCACACACCTCAAACATGTGCGTTCGATCGGTGTGAAACTCCTAGCCCACACACGTCAAACGGATCCATTAAACTTCATTTCATATTTATTTTTGAAGCGTGAAGATGGACCGCGATAGTGATGACGGGAAAAAAACGTAATATTTTTATTTAATATAAATGTATTAAATACTTTTATTTTATTCCGGGAAAAACATTTTTATTTGCCACACAGTAGAATATGTGTAAAAACATCAAAAAATCTTCCAAATACATATGTATTGCATTTATCCGCTGATCCGCACTCCACGAAATTTCTCAACAAATAAGAAAATATCCACACACCAGACCACAGACGTCAAACATGTGCGCGTCGCACAACGAAAAATTAAAAATTTTTAATTTCTTTCGATCGGTGTGCGCACCGGCAAATCGGTGTGAACACCGTACCACACACGTCAAACATTGCTTCGATTCACACCGATCGAACGCACATGTTTGACGTGTGTGGGCCACTTTAGGCACGGTCTTCAACAGAATTGATTTTAGTGTAATATAGGGGATACTTATTGAACAGAAAATCTCACTACATGAAATGATCAATATTGGCCCAAGTATCCAGGTAACCCTATAATATTTGGTATTTGGCTGTAATTTTACAATTTGGATGATCATTGAGTAGAAAATATTCCTAACAAAATTTACCCAAGCTTCCGAAATCCATATAATGGAACTCCACATTATAAAATCTCCTTACAAAGAATTATCAATATTGGTTAAAGTTTGTGGGTTCCACTCATATAAATGTATACCCCGTAATTTCTCATGTTGCGTAAAATCTTCCTACCAATAATTAATATGTCTCCATTCCCATTGTTGTAGTTAACATAGTTCATATTGGGGGGAGGCACATTTTTGCGACAAAGTATCTACTTAGGTCCGAGTTTTGGTATAGCATCTTTATAACATAATACCCAATTTATTATAAAGTATTATAAACACATTGACCGAATTTCCTAATAGAGTTGGCTATAATTAGGCATAATGAATTCCTGTGAATAAAAAACATCATTCCAGGCCATAATTATTTCCAGATCAATTTTCGGTATGTTGAATTTCTTACTCCCGTTTTCCAACTTGAGTGTTATCGGTAGTTAGCATGTTCAATACGAATGGGTAACATCGGACGGAGGTTTTCGTATAATTTTCAAGTCGCTATGTCATCGCTAATTTTTATAAAATTTCTGGTTTTTTGTTTGTTGTTCTCTTTCCAGCAGAGCTTAATGATAGCTTTTTGCAAAGAAGATATCTCGTATATTACACCGTGATAAACATTTTTGGTGTCGGATATATGCGAGGTGTTTATAAGTTCAAATATATTGAACAACGATTAGGCATATAACCGCCTGATTTGATATTTCTCGTGGCATAGGAACATTTCAGGCACTTTAAGGAACAACATGTTCCTATTATTATTATATTCAAACAAATTAATCAAGGGCATGGATCTTAGAATCAGAATACCCTGAATGGACACGAACTCAATTCAGAATCTCTTCTGATTTCCCATCCTTGCATTAGTCCCAAAATGTACTTGCATTCTATGGACGACCTAAGTCAGGTCGTCTTCTCCTCGGCATCTTAACGTTATTAATTAATGACGTTAAGATGCCGAACAATAGTGTAACTATGACAGGGTCACTATCTCAAAGGATCACAAAAGTAAAGAAAGTTCTCGCGCACGTATCGGTAATCGAAACTTAATCCTTTCAGAAACTTAATTTTTGAAAAAAATTTAAATTTATCAAACTTAAAAAAAAAGTCTGACAAAAAAAGCAAATTGAATGTTTGAATCTACATTTTATTTAGAAAACATTTGTATGGGAAATATAAAAGTTAGCGTTTTAGAGATTTCCCGACATTTATTCGATCTTTTCTCACCTTTTAAACCTTCCCTGAAGCTCCACGAACATTTCAAGACTAAGATAAGAAAAATCCGTTCAGCCGTTCTGGAGTTTTAGCGAGACTAACGAACAGCAATTCATTTTTATGAATAAAACAATTATTAAAAATAATTGGAAAGTACTCATGGAAAAAATTTCCAGAAAAAACGTAGTTGATTTTTGTTTTTTTTTATAATTTTCATTTCATGTTTCGTAGGTAATGTCCTAGTTTGATATGTGGCAAGGACTGCACAACAGGGAACTATGTTCATTCAATGTGAATTTGTTCGTCCCCTTTGTAAACTTCTTTTAGTTTAATTTTTGGGACAGCACTGGAAAAAAACACTATGTGATCACTAGCTTTGCCTGAAAACGTTATTGGTTACTATGAAGAAAGACAAATACTTCATTGTCATCGAAACCCGTTTGGTTATATCACGCGAAATTTAATCAAAATTTAATGGAAATTGATATATTACAAGCACTGTACATTTATATATACCGAACCATGAAGAAAAACTAAAGCTGAAAAATTATAAGTGAGAAAAGTGTTAAGTTCGGCCAGGCCGAAATTTGGATACCCTCCACCATAGGTATACTGATAGTTACATGAAGTGAAAATATGGGGAACATACCAGAAAGTGGACCTATACCGACAATTCTATAAAACGATTTAAACCGTTATGTTCACCAAAAAAATTTCAGCGATTTTTAATGGGGATTTCTCCTAAAATTTGAAAGCACCGAAACGTGGACCGATATTGATAACGAATGGTAGAGTGTATAAATTTACAGAGCAAAGTTATGTGAGACTATGTCCAAAGGAGGACAAATATTGATTACATAGTTAGGAATAAGCGAATATTTTGGGTTGTCATTATAGGAGGGGCTTTGCCTAATTAATGACCGATAAAGCCCAATTTCGTTTTGTGTCTCAATACTTTCCCTTATGAGGTGTCATTATATGCCTAATAGCTGGACGATATATTACATCGACGTCAGGTTCGAGTTTTTTTAATTCCGATATCCTAAAAAGCGGAATGATTAGAATTTCACACTTTGTTGGGTAAAAACTGACAATTTCGAGTAACTAATATCCTCCATACTATGGTAGAATACGTCTTTATTCAACCCTTTCAGTGTTTTTGTCGAATATATTCGACTCTCTTTCTATTGATGTTTTCTGAAAGACAGACGGAACTGTCCGAGTGTTAAAATGAAAATTGATATTTTTTCTAAACTCTATGCCATTATAAGATTTTAAATACAAAACTTTAGATTTTTATTTCGACAAAATTTTTTTTTTACACTGAAAGTGTTAATATAAAAAGTA
>NW_026873559.1:0-14822 GCF_032173495.1 Musca vetustissima | reverse complement strand
CAAGCCAAAAACAATAAGACAATTAAGAGGATTTTTAGGAATAACAGGGTATTATAGGAAATTCATAAAAAACTATGCTAAAATTGCGAAACCGTTAATTAAGTACTTAACTGGAAAAGGTAAAATATCTCATCGAATGTCAGCAAAAGCTTTTATAGATTTAGATGGAGAAGCTAAGAAAGCATTTGAAACACTAAAAAATGCATTACAAAACACGGAAGAATTAAACCAACCAGACTACTCTAAAAAGTTTATTTTAACGACTGATGCACCAAACGAAGCAATCGGTGCAGTACTATCACAGGATGGTAAACCCCTAATATATATATCAAAAACTTTAGACAAATGTCAACAAGCATATGCAACTAATGAAAAAGAATTCTATGCAATATTATGGGCATTAAAAACCTTAAGAAATTATTTATATGGTACGAAAGACTTGGAAATACACACGGATCACCAACGACTCACATTTTCGATTTCACCAAGAAATCCCAATTAAGAAATGTCTACTTTTACTAGAAGAATATTCACCGAATATCATTTATAAACACGGTAAAACAAACGTTGTAGCAGATGCTCTATCACGACAATATTTAAATCAGGTTACATACTCCACAAATGAATCATCCGAAAATGAATCGCTTAGTTCATTAGAAACACAGCATTCAAGTGAAAGTTTAGACATGACCCATATTCCTGAAACAAAAAAAAAAAACATTGAATCAATTCAAGCAACAGTTATACATCGAGGAAATTTTACGGTACATGAACCATTAACAGTTTTTGAAAAGAAAAGACATTTAATAACATACGATACCCCTGACATTTTAAAAACAATTCTTACAGAATATTTAAACCCTGACTTAGTTACAGCAATACCAGAGACCCTATATGACATAAAGGATATGTTAGTACAAACGTTCCCGCAAATGAAATTCATACATACGAAATTAATGCCACTAGATGTCACCGAAAGCGAGGACAAGAAAAACGTAATAGAGAAGGAACATACCAGAGCGCACAGGAACTTTTACGAAAACTATAAACAAATAAAAGATAAATATTATTGGCCAACATTATTGAGAGAATTAAAGGAATACATTACGAAATGCGATATATGCAACATGAATAAATATGCTAGATATCGAACCAGGATTCACATCTTTACAATTCAAATCATTAATGCAGAGAATGCAAATTGAACTAAAATATTGTTCACCAGGGCATAGTAAAACTAATGGTCAAGTAGAGAGAGTACATTCTACAATAATTGAAATGTCGAGATGTATTAAAGAGGAATACCAAATAATCGACCCAATAGAAGCAATTTATAAAGCCGCTCAACAATATAATAAAACGATACATTCAGTTATCAATTTACAACCAGTAGAAGTATTATTTAATAAGATAACCATACAGCAAGGTATTAGAACGCGAAAATAAAAAGAGACAATTAAGAAAATATGAAGATGGGGATATAATATATGAAAAGATATTGAATGAAAGGAATAAACTTGTCCCCGATATAAAAAACAAAAAGTTAAAGAAGATTAAGGAAATATCGTATTTATATATAGTAATAACAGAATCGTGCATAAGAATAACAAAAAATAAATTTTTACAGATGTGGACTTTTCCAAATTTGACAGTTGCAACATTTATAATTCACCTGACTAACGCCGACATTGTGGATTATACAAGGGAAAGATACGTATTAGTTGAAAACGACGATTGCGCAATATATGAGACATTTGGAAATATATTTCATGTAACCAATCTTACTTACTATAATGAATTAATATTAGAGCATAAAACTCTATTAAGTAAACTATTAAAGAAACCAGATTCGGAAAACCAAATTACAAACATCGAAGAAGAGATTGAAATGATAGAAACACTACTTGAAGAGCTAAAACTGAATGATAGAATCAAAAGAGGGATACACGAAATAGCAACACTTTGGAAATGGATCGCGGGAACACCGGACCATGACGACATTGTTGAAAAAAACCAGAAAATCAATGACTTGATAATTAATAGTAACAAACAATTTACCATAAATTCTAAATTATTTTACATAATTAATAAATTAACAGACCAATTCGAAGCAAATAAAGAGACTAGGGGAAACATTAAAATAATTCGAAGAAGAAACAGGTTAATCCTCACTGATTTAACAAATTTAATACACGCAATTAGTTTAGGCAAAGTTCAGATACTATTCACAGGAGAGAAATAAAACAAATCATGAAAGTTGAAGAAAAAAGAATAGTTCTCACAGACATACTAGATGCTTCTAAATTTAAGGTAATCCAGACGAAAGATTGCATTGTTATATATATTAAGTTTCCTATTGTAAACAAATTATGCAAATTATATGATGTAAGACCTATTAGTAATAATAATACCGAATTAAAAATTGAAAAACTAATTGTAAAATGTCATAATCAATACGATAATGTAAAAAATTGTAAACAAGAAATGCACAATACATACTGTCAAAAATCACTTAAAGAAACATGTTTAAGCAATATTCTAAATTCAAGGCAAGCAAAATGTAAAAACATTGTAAGAAAACCAAAACCTATAGAAATAATAAAAGATGGTGTAATTTTAATATAGGAACCAATATTGTAATCCAAACAAAATTAGAAGGTTCATACCTAACAACTTTTGATAATAATGTAATTATAAATAATGCATCTTATGAGAATCCGACTGCTATAATTAATAATTATCTAAGAAATAACAAAATACCAATATTCGATGTAATTGAAACATTTAATGAAACCACGAACTTTGAAAATATAAACTTCTTAGCTATAAGAGATGAACTAAATAGCAGCCGCAATAAAAATTTAAATATCATTATTGTATTTGTATTAATAATAACAGTATATGTATGTTTCAAATTAAGAAAATATATTAAATTACATTTAATTAAAAGAAAAGGAAATGTTAAAAGGACTGAAAATGAATTAAAAGAACTCGCGTTATCAGAATTAAGAAAGAAATTTAATGAAATTAACGAATCTAATGATAGAGGTCCGGGGCGAATCTCTTAAGGCAAATTTATACACCCAAATGACTAATTCAAAATTATTTAGAGATCGTAATACAAAACCAAATAAGACCCCTTGGTCATTAAACTATTCCTATTAAATTCAATTTCTATGTTTATTCAAGAATCAATAATGTTTATGATTCGGAAACATGAGCTAACAAATATCATATTCAAAGAATGAAAATAAAATCAAAATATGTTTAGGATATTTAATTACCCTTTTTTCATATTTTCCTTTGCTTAATAAGCAAACGTAAAAATCATAAACACATCAACAATTGAAGATCACAAATCAGTTTGCATTTAGATTTCAATAATCGCGTACGGTGAAGATTACTGTCCGGTCCTTAATTAGAAAGACGGCTCGAACCCCTAATATTAATTAAAAGGTACAAGTTTAAAAAGAGTTTAAGTCCAAATTAATATAGTGTTAAAAAGCTTAATTAATAAAGTGTTTTACTAAAAAAATAAAATTAATTATTTTAACACAACTCGGACGAAAAACTATAATTTACACATTTCTGAAAAGTTTTTCACAAACTTTGCAATGCCTTTTGCAGTGTTTATATTATTACATTTTTACTTGAAAGTCAATACTGTTTAAATAATTTTTGCAAATCATTATTTTCCATTGTAAATAAAAAACATTGATTAATGTTTAATTGACGAGAGATGTGTGTGTTATTATTATATTTACTTTCAGCTTAAAAAGAATCTTGGTTCGCATTGTTTTAATTCAAATTTATATAAGCCACTTTCGCTCCCATCTCGTACGGGTAATTTTGCAATGGAATAGCAGCCATCAGACAACTGCTTCGCATATTCATTTCCGAGGGATGGGAATCTGGATGGCAAATAGAGAATAGCGTCATCCAATTTTAACACAATTCTGTCACCATATTTAGTATGGGTTCTGAAGGCGCCACTGATATTGTACTCCCTGTTTTCTTGTAGCTACTTCATAATTATAATTTTTTTTATAGTTGAATGAGTTGAAGATACTGATTATATTTGGCTTCTCCATGATGCAGCTCCAATTTTCAATTTTATACTGTAACATTTTACTCCAATACTATCCAATTTATATTAAAATCTGACATAAACCAACGCATTTAATACCATGCTATAAATATGATTTTATAAAATTTAAATTCGCTCATAATTTCTGTAAATGCATCCAAAAAAAAATGTTTCCGACTGATCATGATTGAAAATGATGACGAACACCAATGCGAATACAATACAACATGATTAAACATGATGACGGACAAAAGGGTCTTTATTTTCTTACATTTGAAATAATCATGAATTCTTTAAATGTTTATATAAAATAATTTTGCTGACCTATGCAAAATGTTTGCAACAAAGAAAATAATGTTGAACATGCTGAAAAACAAAAGAGAATTGATATTCTCACATACCAACTTATCGCAAATTCGTTAATTGTTTATAATAATCATTCAACAGAATCATCATCAAACAGAAAAACAAAAATCCGACTGATCGCGATTAAACATGCTGACAAATTTAGAATAAGAGACACAATTCGCGCTTTCAGTCTACCCAATTTAAATAAAAGAACCAAACGGCTTCGAAACACCTAATCGATCAAAGCGACATCTATATTCCTATTTTAAAAAAAGGCAAAATATTAAATGTTTCCCTTCCATAGCATACTTTAAGGAGTTTACTTTAAAGCTAACCAGATTAAATAATAGTAAAAAACAAGTCTTTTATCGAATCTACAGGGCAGCATCAAAAATTCACCAAACCACAATTTTAATAAAAGAACCAAAAGGTTTTAAATCACCCAATCTTTCAAAGCGACATCTATACTTTAAAGATCACAGGGTGACACATACAACGCACCACCAAAAGGATTGGGTCTATGCTACAAACACGACATACGTCAGGGTTGCACATACAACTCACCACCAAAAAGTTTATGTCTACATACACGACAAGCCATCTACTGACAACGAGTTACATCTGCAATTCACCACTTTTTGATTCGTGTCTACGATATACACACAGGGCGACATCTACATTTCACCAAGAATGGTTTGTGTCTATGCTACATACCGCAGCACCATCTGTTGGTAATTGGCGGAAACGCGATATAATTTGATCCGATATTATTTTAACCCCCTTATTACCTCTACTTAAACAATCAGACAGTTCAACCGTATGAAGCCAATAAACAATTCACTTTTCTTTTTAGTAACAACAGTATATGTCTGTATTTCACACTTCACTAATACACCATATCACAATTATGATTTTTTGAATGAAATATAGCATTTCCAGATTAAATGAAGCCTTTTACAAATTAAATGAACCCTTTTCCAAATTAAATGAAACCTTTTCCAAATTAAATGAAACCTTTTCCAAATTAAATGAAACCTTTTACAAATAGAATGAAACTTTTTTCCAAATTAAATGAAACCTTTATTCTTATCCAAGGAAATATAATATTTGCAGTAATTTTAAACCAATACTTGAAAATTAAATCAAAGAATACTAACAAATATAGTTGTATGGCTATGTAATTAACATAAATATTCTTTAATTCGGTGTGGTTTTATTTAATTTCTTTACTAAATAAAACTAAATAAATAGTAATACAAACTAGGGTATTTCTTGACATTTTAATAAATAAATATTTTAGAACAAGAATTGAATACCCGGTCCTAAATGCGAAATACATATTTGACTTAATAAATTGTTGATGATAAGGTAACTGCTTATCGTAATGAAGGGGTTCCCGACTTTCAGCTTGCGGGATTTTCAAAACCATGTCCATAACGTAGTTAGAACAATCTTGCAGAATAAGCTTTTGAATACTTCGCTCGATTACATCAACAATGTTATGTTCCATTGAAACGTCACACAGCTCAGCTCTTGCACATAATTTTATTTTTGAAAATGCATTTTCGATTGGATTTAGCATTGGAGAATAAGGCGGTAAGAATTTAAGGTTCCATTTTTTCCAACTCTGGATTGATTTTCTCAAAAAAAAAAAAAAAAAAAAAAATCTATAAATAATTTAAATCTGTCTGCATTGACACTGGAATAAGAAACGATTGTGTGATGTACAACTCCCGCGTTGTTTATTGCTGCTATTATAGTGACATTATGACCTCTGACCGTAGGCAACACAATGTGTGCTCTTGTTCCTTGTCTTGAACGGGCTTGGGTTCTTCGCATGTGAAGATTAATTCCACACTCATCAATTAATATTAATTTTTCTCCTTGTTGGGGTATCCATGTAGTAAAGTCTTGAGCATATTTTTGTCTCAAGCCTAATGTTCTGGAGTCATTCATTCGTTCTATTCCAATAGAGGCCATCTTAAACGTAATTTTTAATTTCCGTAATCCATATTCTATGCAGCTTGTGGAAATATTTATATCATTTTCTCTCAACAGTTTAGTTTTTATGGCTTTGAGAGTAATTCCAGGTTGACTTTCTATATAGAACTCGAAGAACACAAGCCCGTTCAAGACAAGGAACAAGAGCATACATTGTGTTGCCTACGGTCAGAGGTCGTAATGTCACTATAATTCTTATTCCAGTGTCAATACAGACAGATTTAAATTATTTATAGAATTTTTTTTTTTTTTTTTGAGAATCCAGCGTTGGAAAATAACGCTCAAATACAAAAGCGACATGACATAAAAAATTTGATCGAATCCAAAAGATGCAACCTTAAATTCTTACCGCCTTATTCTCCAATGCTAAATCCAATCGAAAATGCATTTTCAAAAATAAAATTATGTGCAAGAGCTGAGCTGTGTGACGTTTCAATGGAACATAACATTGTTGATGTAATCGAGCGAAGTATTCAAAAGCTTATTCTGCAAGATTGTTCTAACTACGTTATGGACATGGTTTTGAAAATCCCACAAGCTGAAAGTCGGGAACCCCTTCATTACGATAAGCAGTTACCTTATCATCAACAATTTATTAAGTCAAATATGTATTTCGCATTTAGGACCGGGTATTCAATTCTTGTTCTTATATATTTATTTATTAAAATGTCAAGAAATACCCTAGTTTGTATTACTATTTATTTAGTTTTATTTAGTAAAGAAATTAAATAAAACCACACCGAATTAAAGAATATTTATGTTAATTACATAGCCATACAACTATATTTGTTAGTATTCTTTGATTTAATTTTCAAGTATTGGTTTAAAATTACTGCAAATATTATATTTCCTTGGATAAGAATAAAGGTTTCATTTAATTTGGAAAAAAGTTTCATTCTATTTGTAAAAGGTTTCATTCCATTTGTAAAAAGTTCCATTCTATTTGTAAAAGGTTTCATTTTAATTGGAAAAGGTTTCATTTAATTTGGAAAAGGTTTCATTTAATTTGGAAAAGGTTTCATTTAATTTGGAAAAGGTTTCATTTAATTTGGAAAAGGGTTCATTTAATTTGTAAAAGGTTTCATTTAATCTGGAAATGCTATATATTAAAAAGCGCAATGAAATTAAACAAAAATTAATAAAATTTCTTAACACTGTTTGACACAAAGATAAAAACGTCTGTATGCTACAAGAGTTGCCAGATTATTTTAGCACCATACATATTTTTATAGCGCCATAGATATTTTGCTCGATTTCATACAAATGATTGACAAATTTTTCATAAATTTCAGAATGGTATGTGATTGTGTTGTTTTTATTTATCAAATAACTTTGTACATCGCACAGTTAATTTCAATGGTAGATAGAATAGACATAGCATATTCTATCTACGGGATATTGTACATATGAACATCTCTTGCATGTACCAACGTGGTGAAGGATATCATATAGTATCAAATTATAATGTCAATATTTTTTTTAGTTTACACATATTTATTTCAATATGCATACATATGTATTTTATGTATTTCAAAATATAACCTCATCCGATGATGCGTATTTGCGTCCATGTTACTCAACCAAAGATATATCCACAGCAAATGTACATACATATATTCTTTCAGATGTATGAATACTTTTGATGCTATTAGTCTGCATCCGTGCGGATTTTTAAAAGTTTATCTAACCTATGATACTTCAATGGGATCGCTTGACGATCTCTGAACATTAGTAAAATATGTTCAGTGATTTTTAAGTCCACAAACAATATATTTTGTATTTTCTATATGTATAAAGATTCAAATACAATGAGGATATATTTTACCTTGATCGTACCACGCTCATGTCGTATAGATGATGCGTATTTCCACCCACATTTCTCATAAATATTTTGAATTCGGCATCTGTAACCGTTCTTAAGATATACACAGTTTACGTGTTCATAATATTTAAGGTATGATTACGTGCAATGATATAACTCCGCATTCACGTGGAATCTTAGAAGTTTATATAATATATGTTATTCCCATGGCATGTCATGACGTTCTGTGAAAATGTCTGTAAAATCAGATCATGTTTTCTATTTTCAATATTCTGATTTCGAAAATCCAGTAAAAAGTGAATTTTCCGTTGATCGTATCATGTTCATTTTACAACTACTATTGATGCTATAACTCCGCATCCAAGTGGAATTTTTGAAGTTTGTCTAGGCAATGTTACTTGTTATCTAATTTTTCTGTTTTCATTAACATCGTTTCGCAGTTTTTCCGTCTATCTGGTACATATACACAAAGTAACAAAATTTTTACTGTTTTATATATACATCGATTTCTAGATATAAAACTTGTAAGTACTACCCTCTTAGCTGCTATATCTAATCATAGGTACAAAACTCATATTTAAAAGTTATTCCCTGCCATGAAAGTAGTATATCATTGGAGTTCTGAAAGTATACGCTTATTAATAATTTTCTAGCTTCATAAAATATTTTTCCTGCAAAAGTATAAAAATTCTATTACATTTTAATTGTCATATTACCAATACTAAAATATTTTATTATTATACTCGGTACTTCCGATATAAAATTATGTTGTGTACTTGGCAAGTTCTTGCTTTTAATGTGCTGATTAAATTAGCACAATTAAAAACATTAGTAAACTGGTATATTACCCTACAATTTTTTATATGGAAAATGCTTAGCAAAGACAACCAATAAGACATCATATCACACATTGTGAATTGCCTAATTTTGGCAGACAGTACGTTTATTTACACTTACTCAGTGGAACTCTATCTGATATTTCTACCTTTATAATTTTCATAAAAATAAGTTGAGAATTGGCAACTCTTATAGAATGTGGTTTCTGAACTTACTAAATAGATATATTCACCATTGGATATATATTGGATTGAATATATATCTGTGGTTTGTATATTTACTAATATTTTGTTATCATTGCCATTTTTACCAATGCTTATTCTCAACATGGTCAAAATTAACGACAATTTGTACGGGGGCTACTGTTTGTCCTGCCTATATCAACAAATTAAGTACCCTATGTTACCACATATGTACTCAAGAATCAACTGTGAAAATTTCATGAAAAAAATCATATTGTTTTTTTGTTAAATTCATTCATGTTTCTCTTCATTTTTAGGATGAATTCTATTCTATTCAATAAACATTAAAAATCTTTCAAAGGGTTAACATTGTTGTTACGACAAAGACATAGAAACCGTAAAGACTCGACAAAATGCATTTTGGCAAAATAGTTTATGAAAAAATATCCAGGGGGAATCAAGGTTAACAGAGGTATGTTAAGAATAAAAACGCCAATATGCGAAAATGAATGAATAAAATGTAAATAAAATTAGGGGCCTGCACTCAAAATATGTATTTTCATTTTATAAGCTTAAGATATAGCATTAAAAACGTTTAATATTGTTCTCTCTGTTGTTATGATATCGTAACAACAGAGGGATAGCCATCTGTTGGAAATTGCTTACGTATCAATTATCCTATCTTTATACTTTTATGTCTTTGGTTACGATATCATAACAACAGAGAAACAGCCATCTATTGGAGTTTTTACGACAAGTCATACGTGTCGTATACGAATACTTTTATATCTTTGTTATGTCTTTGATTTAAATCAGTATAGCGTGTGCACGAACCATCTAAAAAAGCTTTTACGCCAAACGAAGCTTTGTTTGTATCAATAATAAAGGCGAGTACACACTATCAGTTTGGACTGTCAGGTTTTTATTGATTACTGTTCAACAACTATGACATTTTTCATAGATGTTTGATAACTGACAACTTGATGGTTGTTAGAGCTTTGTACAAAAGGATATTTCAGCGGTAATTGACGAAAACACACGATTTCAGGACAAGAGCGATATCATAGACATGGAACCGTAACAAAATTAAACAACCTTAAAGCGAATCATGAACAATATAATGAATTAATTTTTCACAAAATTAAAGCGCAGGATTCAAAACAGCATTCCATATATGTCGCTTGGTTATAGAAATCGGGTACAGGGGCTTTAAAAGTTTAAGATTGCTATCTTGGTTGTTAAGATATGAAAATAGGAGCATATTATTTGCCATTTGAATTGTTCTATTCAAAGCCATAGAAACCGTAAACAAAGACATAAAAGTATAAAGATACGACAATTAATACGCAAAAAATTTCCAACAGAGGGCTTTTCCTCTGTTGTTAAGTTATCAAAGCAATAGAGCAAACAATATTAAACGTACGTTTTAAGAGCTACCAAAGACATAAAAGTATAAAGATAGGACAATTGATACGTAAGCAATTTGCAATAGATGGCTTTTCCTCTGTTGTTATGATATCGTAACAACAGCAAACAATATTAAACGTTTTAAGGACTATATCTCAAGCTTATAAAATAAAAACATATATTTTAATGACATATCTCTGATTTTATATTTTGAGGACAATAGATACGTCAACAATTTCCAATAGAAGGCTTTTGCTCTGTTGTTACGTATCATAACAACAGAGCGAACAATATTAAACGTTTTAATAGCTATATAGGAAGCTTATACTATAAAAACCTATTTTTTGAGAACAGATCTCTAATTTTATTTACATTTTATACACACATTACCTCGTATTTGCGTTTTTATTGTTAACATGCCTCTGTTATGCCTGATTCTCCCTGGATATGTTTTCATAAACTATTTCGTCAAAATGCATTTTGTCGAGTCTTTAAGGTTTCTATGTCTTTGCCGTAAAGACTCGACAGAATAGTTTATGAAAAAATATCCAGAGAAATCAGGCATAACAGAGGCATGTTATGAATAAAACTGCTAATACGGGATAATGTGTGTATAAAATGTAAATAAAATCAGAGATCTGTACTCAAAATATATATTTTCATTTCATAAGCTTAAGATATAACACTAAAAACATTTAATATTGGGAAGAGTCATCTGTTGGAAATTGTTTACTTATCGATTGTCGCAAAGACATAAAAGTATAAAGATAGGACAATCGATACGTCAACAATTTCCAATAGATGGCTTTTCCTCTGTTGTTACGATATCATAACAACAGAGCAAACAATATTAAACGTTTTAAACGCTATATCGCAAGCTTATAAAATAAAAACATATATTTTTAGTGCAGACCTGTGATTTTATTTACATTTTATGCAGACATTTTCGCGTATTGGCGTTTTTATTCTTAACATGTCTCTGTTATGCTTGATTCCCCCTGGATATGTTTTCATAAACTATTTTGTCAAAATGCATTTTGTCGAGTCTTTACGGTTTCTATGTCTTTGATTGTCGTATCTTTATACTTTTATGTCTTTGTTCTATCTTATTGATCACAATCAGTTTAACGTGTGCACGAACCAAGTGCAAAAGCTTTTACATCAAACAAAGCTCTGACAAAGGCATAAAGGTATTAAGATAGTCACAAAACAAGCAAAGCTAAGCGTTTTAAGCGCTATATCGCAGTTATATAAAATTGAAACATATCGCTCTTTTGTTGCAAGACAGGCATAACTCAAAACAAGTGAAAAAGCGTTAAGTTCGGCCGGGCCGAACTTTGGATACCCTCTACCATAGAAATTCTGAAAAAGTTTTTAAATGAAAATATAGGGAACATATATACACTACAATTCTACCGATTGTTGCAACCAAAATAGAAATTTCAGCAATTTCAATGGGGTTTTTTTTCCCTAAAATCTCAAAACCTCAAAATGTTGACATAGTAGGGTGAAACATGTGTATAAAATCCTGAAAATACTCCAATTAAGAGGCCAAATTTATAAGAGGCATACTAAAGCGGGACCAATATTAACAACATTGTGTAGGAATTAGCGAATACTTGATGTCTTTATTAAATAAGAGGTTATGCCTAATTAATGGCCGATATAGCTCAAGCTCCAAGCTAATAATATAGTTTTGAATCCCAATACCGTGCATCACGCTAAATATTAAATATGTAGGAAGGTTTACATAGGACCTAGGCCTACACGTTCTACTTTTTATGTCAATATCCTCCAATAGAAAAGTGATTACAACATATGGCCAAATCAACTATATCGTTTTAGAATTCCATACTGCAGGGTATGAACTGAAAATGTCGTCTATAGATAACACCAACACACGGAACAAATTTGCTAACTATTTTAATATAAAGAAGTGAAAAAGCGTTAAGTTCGGATACCCTCCACCATAGAACTTTGGATACCCTCCACCATAGATATACTGACAGGTACTAGAAATGAAAATGTAGGGAACATACCAAAAAGTGGATTATGTAAACCATGATACAAATTTCAGAAAATTTTAATGGATAATTATACACTCAGCCTTATGGCTAATGAGGGTGTATACACATTAACACGGTGAAAATGTGCCTTTTCGAAATATTGGTTCTAGACCCCATGTTTCTTTGGACAAAATCCATTTCAGAAAATTTAGATTTCATCCAAACTTTGCCTATCTAATAATTTCTTCCAAACTTACTTCAAATTCGAAGATGGGGAAAATCGGTCCACTCCTTCTGGAACCTCCACACAGAGACTAGGTCTAAATGCGGCTATAGTTCATTATCGAACCGTACGTTCTAATTTTTGATCTCGCTATCCTCCGCAGGTGAAATGATTACAACAGAGTCTTAGAACCAAACTCAAAACGCGGAACAAATCAGATAACTATTTTAAAATAAATAATATAAAAAGGGGGTTATATGGAGACTACCCCAAAAAGGGGGCGAATATTAAAAATTTTTGGTTGAGAGATTTGTTACCATATACGACTACAAAATACCAAATTGCAGCAAATTCGACTGAAAAACGCGCTCAAGTACGAGAAAATACCGAGAATTGTGGGTACCCTTATATGGGGGCTATCCGAAAAAATGGACTTATACTCACAATTTTTTTGGAGAGATTTTCTACGCAATAAGAACTCAAAGTACCAAATTTCAGCGAATTCGGTTAAAAAACGCGCTCTAGAACCCCAAAATACCGACAATTTGGGGTACCCTTATATGAGGGCTACCCGAAAAAATGAACATATATTTATAATTTTTGCGGAGAGATTAGAGAGATAAGAACTCAAAGTACTAAATTACAGCCAATTCGGTGAAAAAATGCGGTCAAAACCCCCCCAAAACTGAAAATTGGGAGGTACCGTTATATGGCGGCTACCAGAAAAAGTGGACCTAAAGTTATAATTTTTAGTTGAGGAATTTGGTATCCAAAAATAGCCCATTTTACTAAATTTCAGCGAAATTGGTTGAATAATGCGCTCAAGAACCCCAAAATACTAAACGTGGACCGATATAGCCCATCATCGGACTTGACCTGCTTGCAGGCAAAATACGACTCTATGCAAAATTTTGGCGTTCTATCTCAATTCGTTTAGACGCTAGAGTGATTACAACAGACAAACGGACAGACGGACAAGCTTAAATCGTCATAGAATTTTACACTGATCAAGAATATATATACTTTATAGGCTGGGAAATGATTATTTTGATGCGTTACAAACGGAAAACCAAAACTAATATTCCCTCCATACTATGGTGGAGGGTATTAAAAGGGGGTTATATGGGGACTATCCCTAAAATGGGGTAAATATTAATAATTTTTGGTAGGGAGATTTGTTACCATATACGACTACAAAATACCAAATTACAGCAAATTCGGTTGAAAACGCGCTCAAGAACCCCAAAATACCGAAAATTGGGGGGTACGCTATCAGAAAAAGTGGGCCGATGTTTTGTTGTGGTTTAGATATTTGGCACCAAATAAGAACCCAATGTACCAAATTTCAGCGAATTCGGTTGAAAAACGCGCTCACTATCCCCCAAATACCGAAAATTGGGTGGTACCCTTATATGGGGGCTATCCGAAAAAAAGGACCTATATTTGTACTTTTTGGTGGGAAGATTTGCTATCCAATAAGAACTCAAAGTACCAAATTTCAGCGAATTCGGTTGAAGAACGCCCTCAAGAACTTCAAATACCGAACATTTGGGGGTACCCTTATATGGGGGCTATCAGAAAAAGTAGACCGATGTGTATAATTTTTTGCGTAGATGTTTGACACTAAATAAGAACCCAATGTACAAAATTTCAGCGAATTCGGTTGAAAAACGTGCTCAAGATCCTCAAAATACCGAAAATTGATAGGTACCCTTATATGGGGGCTATCCGAAAAAATGAACCTATATACATAATTTTTGGTGGGGAGATTTGCTACCCAATATGAACTCAAAGTACCAACTTTCAGCGAATTCGGTTGAAAAACGAGATCAAGAACCTCAAAATACCGAAAATTCGGAGGTACCCTTATATGGGAGCTATGCCTAAATGTGGACCGATATATACCATC
>NW_026873558.1:0-15030 GCF_032173495.1 Musca vetustissima | reverse complement strand
GTCATATCGCTCCCATTTACCTTAAATCGGACGGAACGATATATATGGAAATAATCCCAGATCAAATCTGACTGATTTGAAACGAGACATCACTTGAAACTATATATGGGGAGCTATATCTAAATCTGGACCGATTTTCTCGAAACTTAGTAGACATCATTCTAGGCTCAATTCAGTACGTTATGCCAAATTTCGTGCAAATCGAAAGATATATAGGGACTTTGGGGCACCATTTACATGTAATCGGAAGAAACTATATATGGGAGCTATATCTAAATCTAGACCGATTTTCACGAAACTTGGCAGACGTCACTCTAGGCTTAATTCAGTACGTTATACCAAATTTGGTGGAAATCAAAAGATATATAGGGACTTTGGGGCACCATTTACATGAAATCGGACGAAACTATATATGGGAGCTATATCTAAATCTGGACCGATTTTCACGAAACTTGGCAGACATCATTCTAGACCTAAATGATTAGGCTGTACCAAATTTCGTGCAAATCGAAAGATATTTAGGGGCCGTTTACATTAAATCGGTTAAATATATATATGGGAGCTATATCTAAATCTGAACCGATTTTTCCCAATTTCAATAGGGTTCGTCCTTGGGCCGAATAAGTGACCTATGCCAAATTTCATCCAATTCGGATCATAAATGCGACCTGTACTTTGTTTACAATTTAACATGGACAGACAGACGGACAGACGGACAGACGGACAGACGGACGGACGGACACATGCATAAATCGACTTAGAAAGTGATTCTATGCATATTCTCAAAAGGAACCATGTGTCTATCTCGTTTCCTTTTACCTGTTACATACATATGCACAAAGACATAATACCCTGTACCACAGTGTGGTGAAGGGTATAAAAAAATTTGGTTCAAGAACCTCAAAACCTGGGGGCTACCAGAAAAAAATGACCAATATTTATAATTTATAGTGGAGAGATTTGCTACCTAATAAGAACTCGATGTACTAAATTACAGTCAATTCAGTCGAAAAATACGATCAGAACCCCCAAAATACCAAAAATTTGGGGGTACCGTAATATGGGGACTATCAGAAAAACTTTACCTATATTTATAATTTTTAGTGGAGTAATTTGGTACCCAATAAGAACCCAATGTACAAAATTTCAGAGAAATCAGTTATAAAAGGAGCCCAAAACCCCGAAAATTGGGGGTACCCTTATATGGGCGCTTTCCGAAAAAATGGACCTTTATTTATAATGTTTGGTAGGGAGATTTGCTACCCAATAAGAACACAAAGTACCAAATTTCAGCGAATTCGGTCGAAAAATGCGATCAAAACCCCCAAAATACCGAAAATTGGGGGTAATCTTATATGGGGGCTATCCGAAAAAATTGACCTTTTTTTATAATTTTTGGTAGAGAGATTTGCTACCCAATAAGAACTCAACGTACCAAATTTCAGCGAATTCTGTTGAAAACCGCGCTCAAGAACCTCAAAATACCGAAAATTGGGGGTAATCTTATATGGGGGCTATCCGAAAAAATTGACCTTTTTTTATAATTTTTGGTAGAGAGATTTTCTACCCAGTAAGAACTCAAAGTACCAAATTTCAGCGAATTCAGTTAAAAAACGCGCTCAAGAACCCCAAAATACCGAAAATTTTGGGGTACCCTTATATGCCTAAACGTGGACCGATTTTCTCCAATTTCAATAGGGTTCGTCCTTGGGCCAATTAAGTGACCTGTGCCAAATTTCATCCAAATCGGATCATAAATGCGACCTGTACTTTGTTAACAAAAATACATGGACGGACGGACAGACGGACGGACGGACGGACAGACGGACATGCATAAATCGACTCAGAAAGTGATTCTATGCATATTCTCAAAAGGAACCATGGGTCTATCTCGATTATTTTTGCCTGTTACAAACATATGCACAAAGACATAATACCCTGTACCACAGTGTGGTGAAGGGTATAAAATCTACCCTCAGCCGTATGGCTAATGAGTGTGTATACACTTTAACACGGTGAAAATGTGCCTCATCGAAATATTGGTTCTAGACCTCATGTTTCTTTGAACCAAATCCGTTTCAGAAAATTTAGATTTCATCCGAACTTTGTCCATCTTATTATTTCTTCCAAGCTTAATTCAAATTCGAAGATTGGGAATATCGGTCCACTCCTTCTGGAACCTCCAATCAGGGGCTAGGTCTAAATCCGGCTATAGTTCATTATCGAACCATACGTTCTAATTTTTTATCTCTCTATCGTCCGCTTGTGAAATGATTACAAACGGGTCTTAGAACCAAACTCAAAACGCGGAACAAATCAGCTAACTATTTTAATATAAAAAGGGGGTTATATGGAACTACCCCAAAAAGGGGGCAAATAGTAATAATTTTAGGTAGGGAGATTTGTTAACACATACGACTACAAAATACCAAATTTCAGCAAATTCGGTTGAAAAACGCGCTCAGGAACATCACAATACCAAAAATTGTGGGTACCTTTATATGGGGTTATCGAAAAAAATGGACCTGTGTTCATAATTTTTTGTGGAGAGATTTGGAACCTATTAAGAACCCAATGTATTAAATTTCAGCGTATTCGGTTGAAAAAAGCGCTCAAGGACCCCAAAATACCGAAAATTGGGGGTACCATTATATAGGGGATATCCGAAAAACTTGACCTATATTTATAATTTTTTGTGGAGAGATTTGGTACCTATTAAGAACTCGAAATACTAAATTACAGCCAATTCGGTGGAAAAATACGATTAAAACCTCCAAAACACTGAAAATTAGGAGGTACCGTAATATGGGGCAACCTGAAAAAGTGGACCTATATTGTGGGGACATGTAGTACCCAATAAGAACCCAATGTACCAAATTTCAGCGTATTCGGTTGAAAAATGAGCCCAAAAAAATCCAAAATACCGAAAATTAGGGTGTACTGTTATATGGGAGCTATGTCTAAACCTGGAGCGATATATCCCATCTTCGAACTTGACCTGCCTGCAGATAAAAGACAACCCCATGCAAAATTTCAGCACGCTATCTCAATACCTTCAGAAGATAGCGCGATTACAACAGACAGACGGACGGGAATGGCAAGATCGTCTTAGAATTTTACCCTGATCAAGAATATATATACTTTATAGGGTCGGAAATGACTATTTCGATGAGTTACAAACGGAATGACAAAATTAATATACCCTACATACTATGGTGGAGGGTATAAAAATTCATCTATGTGAACTATATCTAAATCTGAACCGATCTCAGCAAATTTTCGCGGACGTCAACCTGCAGTAAATTTAGGACGCTGTGCAAAATTTTGTCTCAATGGGACAAACATTGACCGTATGGTGCTCTAAATGCGGCTATAGTTCATTATTTTTTTTATCTCTCTATCGTCCGCTTGTGAAATGATTACAAACGGGTCTTAGAACCAAACTCAAAACGCGGAACAAATCAGCTAACTATTTTAATATAAAAAGGGGGTTATATGGAACTACCCCAAAAAGGGGGCAAATAATAATAATTTTAGGTAGGGAGATTTGTTAACATATACGACTACAAAATACCAAATTTCAGCAAATTCGGTTGAAAAACGCGCTCAGGAACATCACAATACCAAAAATTGTGGGTACCTTTATATGGGGTTATCGAAAAAAATAGACCTGTGTTCATAATTTTTTGTGGAGAGATTTGGAACCTATTAAGAACCCAATGTATTAAATTTCAGCGTATTCGGTTGAAAAAAGCGCTCAAGGACCCCAAAATACCGAAAATTGGGGGTAACATTATATAGGGGATATCCGAAAAACTTGACCTATATTTATAATTTTATGTGAAGAGATTTGGTACCTATTAAGAACTCGAAATACTAAATTACAGCCAATTCGGTGGAAAAATACGATTAAAACCTCCAAAACACTGAAAATTAGGAGGTACCGTAATATGGGGCAACCTGAAAAAGTGGACCTATATTGTGGGGACATGTAGTACCCAATAAGAACCCAATGTACCAAATTTCAGCGTATTCGGTTGAAAAATGAGCCCAAAAAAATCCAAAATACCGAAAATTAGGGTGTACTGTTATATGGGAGCTATGTCTAAACCTGGAGCGATATATCCCATCTTCGAACTTGACCTGCCTGCAGATAAAAGACAACCCCATGCAAAATTTCAGCACGCTATCTCAATACCTTCAGAAGATAGCGCGATTACAACAGACAGACGGACGGGAATGGCAAGATCGTCTTAGAATTTTACCCTGATCAAGAATATATATACTTTATAGGGTCGGAAATGACTATTTCGATGAGTTACAAACGGAATGACAAAATTAATATACCCTACATACTATGGTGGAGGGTATAAAAATTCATCTATGTGAACTATATCTAAATCTGAACCGATCTCAGCAAATTTTCGCGGACGTCAACCTGCAGTAAATTTAGGACGCTGTGCAAAATTTTGTCTCAATGGGACAAACATTGACCGTATGGTGCTCTAAATGCGGCTATAGTTCATTATTTTTTTTATCTCTCTATCGTCCGCTTGTGAAATGATTACAAACGGGTCTTAGAACCAAACTCAAAACGCGGAACAAATCAGCTAACTATTTTAATATAAAAAGGGGGTTATATGGAACTACCCCAAAAAGGGGGCAAATAATAATAATTTTAGGTAGGGAGATTTGTTAACATATACGACTACAAAATACCAAATTTCAGCAAATTCGGTTGAAAAACGCGCTCAGGAACATCACAATACCAAAAATTGTGGGTACCTTTATATGGGGTTATCGAAAAAAATAGACCTGTGTTCATAATTTTTTGTGGAGAGATTTGGAACCTATTAAGAACCCAATGTATTAAATTTCAGCGTATTCGGTTGAAAAAAGCGCTCAAGGACCCCAAAATACCGAAAATTGGGGGTACCATTATATAGGGGATATCCGAAAAACTTGACCTATATTTATAATTTTATGTGAAGAGATTTGGTACCTATTAAGAACTCGAAATACTAAATTACTGCCAATTCGGTGGAAAAATACGATTAAAACCTCCAAAACACTGAAAATTAGGAGGTACCGTAATATGGGGCAACCTGAAAAAGTGGACCTATATTGTGGGGACATGTAGTACCCAATAAGAACCCAATGTACCAAATTTCAGCGTATTCGGTTGAAAAACGAGCCCAAAAAATCCAAAATACCGAAAATTAGGGGGTACTGTTATATGGGAGCTATGTCTAAACCTGGAGCGATATATCCCATCTTCGAACTTGACCTGCCTGCAGATAAAAGACAACCCTATGCAAAATTTCAGCACCCTATCTCAATACCTTCAGAAGATAGCGCGATTACAACAGACAGACGGACGGAAATGGCAAGATCGTCTTAGAATTTTACCCTGATCAAAAATATATATACTTTATAGGGTCGGAAATGACTATTTCGATGAGTTACAAACGGAATGACAAAATAAATATACCCTACATACTATGGTGGAGGGTATAAAAATTCATCTATGTGAACTATATCTAAATCTGAACCGATCTCAGCAAATTTTCGCGGACGTCAACCTGCAGTAAATTTAGGACGCTGTGCAAAATTTTGTCTCAATGGGACAAACATTGACCGTATGGTGCTCTATTTACATAAAATCGAACGAAACTATATATGGGAGCTATATCTAAATCTGAACCGTTTCCAACAAAACTTTTCATACATCATTGCGGACCTAATTCAATGAGCTGCGCAAAATCCTGTCTCAATCTGACAAATACTGGCAGTATGGTGCTTCATTTAAATAATATCGGACGAAATTATATATGAAAGTTATATCTAAATCTAAACCGATTTCTAGAAAACTTGACATACATTTATCAGGGGCTAATTAAGTACTCTGTGCAAAATTTTGTCTCAATCGGACCAATATTAGGAGTTTGGTGACAAAGTTACATAAAATCGCACAAAAATATATGGGAGCTACATCTAAATCTAATTTTCACCAATTTGAATATGGTTCGACCTTGGGAGAATTAAATGATCTGTGCTAAATATCACTACATTTGCATCATAAATGTGACCTGTACACTGCTAAAAATTTAACATGAAAAGACAGACGGACATGCAGACATCGACACAGAAAATTATTCAAAAGGAACCATGGGTTTATCTCATTTCATTTTGTCTGTTACAAACATATGCACAAAAACATAATACCCTGGTGCGGATTATAAATATTAATATCATGAGATGTTAAATGTGTGTCAGATTTTTCATAACCATTTCAATCGAATGTATAACCTTTCTGCTTGGTAGCGCACCATTCAATGCAAAATTCTCAAAAATCCGTGAGAAAACCACTAAAATTGGACGGGACAGACTATAGGATCGACGCTAGTTGATAAATCAACTTTTAGGGATTTGTTTCTCTTTGCGGTATACAGACATATGCTAAAATATATAATAGCCTGTACCACAATGTGGTGTAAGATATAAAATTGGTGCCAGGGAAATATTAAAAACTGCTACGTGACAATAGATTTTCGATTCATAACATCATGTAGTTCGAATGAAAATTATGATATTACTTACCTACTTAGCTGGCTTATGACCGAACGGTTGTTCCATAAGCTGAGCTTAAAAAGATTTTCAAGCGCGTCGGTATTGAGGCATCTCATCCAATTTGAATGACCCTGTTCCGAGATGTTGTCTTCTACTTGATCTTTCCATTAGATTCATGGCCTTCTGCTTCTGCGTGAACCATCACTTGGCTCGTTTTTATATGGCCTTTGAGCTAAAGCATCTTCATCCATTCTCACAATAAGGCCTAGCCAACGTAGTTGTACGAGAGTATAGCTAATGGTTCATTTGACGATGATATTCACCTTAGACGCAGATTGGCCCAAAGATCTTCCGGAGAATTTTTCTATCAAACACTCCAAGAGTGTGGTGGGTCAATAAACATATTACCAAAATTTTTGACAGAGTACATGTAAGCCTTCAATTCAGCTTAATACCTCTATTGAACAAATATTGTAAAGATTCTTCAAAACTGTTTGCTCTCAAGATTTTGCAAACAATATAAACGCCAGACTTGTATAGAACTCTGGTCTCCGATGGTTCCAATGAGGAAATATTTAACAGATGGTATTTTAGCACAGCTATCCTTTATTCATTCGGATCAAAAATTAAAAATTAAAATAAATTAAATAAATTAAAAAAAAAAAATTCTTACGCGATATTTTGGAGGCTGCCTTGGGGAATCTAATTTTGAAGTTCTCATACAATTTCAGTTTTTTAACATACACATAATTCCTTCACACTGTCTTTAATGTACCTTTCCTCAACATGCCTCTTATCCTTGCTACGTCTCTGCAAAATGAACACAACAATTATTAAATGTAAAGCAAATAGAAATACATTGCTTACCACAAAATGTAGACTATGATAAATTTATATGATTTTTGTCATATTCCTTTTATTTATATCAGCACGTCATAGTTGTTGTTTCTGTTTTGATCACGAAGCGGGTCGATCTACTGATATTTTTAGAAGGTGTTATCGAATGTGAAAATTATGATGTATTACGATACATCAAGTTGGTACAATCAATTTTAAGGAGGACTAATTTTTTTATTTTAGTGCCAATATTCATTTAAATTTATTGACATTTACAAATTTTAAAACGAGAAAAAATTAAATAAATATCCTTTAAATGGCGAAATAAATCTGTGCCGACAAATCTACATACTTCCTTTTCTTGAAGCCGTTTGAAGCAACAAGTCCAAAAGTTATTCACCAAATACAATAGGCTATCATCTCAATGAGCTATTAAATTCGTTTCCATCCTACGGGAATTTAAGCACTAAAACTGAAAGGTTAGTAGAATCAAGTGCCGTCGTTTGATTGGAAAAATTATTTCAATAAAATATAATCCTTAGATCGGAATTTCGACTACGAAAAAATCCGAAAAAGGTTGCGCGTTAGGATCTAAGGATTCCTGCGCTAAAATCGGAAGATAATTTCCAAAACCCAACAAGCTGTAATCGAGTACTGTACCTGTACCACACCTGTCAGCCCACACATCATCACTCGATAAAATATTGTTTGATTGAAAGACATAGTCACTACTATAAAACTTTGCTAAAGAACGTGCAGTGTAAAAAAAAGGAACATCATTAAATTATTCGAGACGCAATTTCTACAAGTTTCCCAAGGTTATTATTCCTGGAACGTTAAACCCGGATCTCAACCTCAAAAAGGCACGACCGCCATACTTCTGTTGGCGGAATAACTACACCTTGAAGTGAAAACGCCGATTTACATTGTGACGAAAAGTAATCCCAAATCACAGTACTTAATATTCGTCATCGGGTGCCTTTATCATCTAACCAGACATATAGCTTACTGCACACGTCATATAAAAAGTCTAAAAGACATTTACTTATTCACCAACAGAAGAAAATTATTATTTACTTTGCAAGTATAAAATAATTTGGCACCTTTGCATAAAAATGCAATCATAGTTGTGGGGTATACTTCCCCAACAAATGTTAAAATACTATAAATTGCACGTATACAGTAAAACGTATATTTCATGGATAACCAATATTATTTGTTAAACGAAAGAGCAAACAATATCCCCCTATTTAGATTCTAAAATCTCTTTTAATAGAAGAGAAAATTACACCAGTATCCAGTACCTGTGCGGAGGCCTTCAAGCAGACCGGAGAAAAGGGGTAAGAACAAAACAAAAACAGTAACATTATTACACTCATTTTATAATTATTACTAGCATAGGCCCGCTACGTTGTTAGCGAAACTATTTATAGTTAAATAAATAAACATTATTTTAGCTACGCAATATACTTTTGGATTAAGTACAAATTTGAAACATTTTTATTATAGGTTTTATATCTTAATATGTTTGTTTTAATCCCAGATCTTACTCCGTATTTCTTTCGTACAGAAACGTTAATGCTTCTATCCTACTAAATCGAGTACAAGTTCTGTATGTTTACTATTTTCTCGATCGTCCCGATGGACTGATGTAAAAAGTTCTATAATACTGTGTTAACCTTTTTTGTTCCTTCCGGTAATTTAATACTAATGGTAAAATATCTTGTTCGTTTTAGTACTGATAGTAGTACCCTTATAGTACAAATTACAATTTTGCACAGCGCGTCATTTTTTATTCAGAGACCTGCCTTTATAGTGAAGATTTCCATTAAAGTTACGTATTACGTTACGTATTACAAAATACTCAATGGTATTGTCGGTATTTTTAGTATATCCTCATAATAATGATCCAGCCCATTATTCATTACATCAAAAGATCGATCCAATGTGGTTGGAAACATCATTGGAAATATCAGTATTGTTATTTTAGAAAATTTGGAACTTTAGCATTAAAAATTGACTACACTTTAGTACTTGTGATGTTCAGCGGCTTATTGCATAGTTTCACTTATTTGTATTTGAAGTCTCTAATGTTTTTCACTACACTAGAAATTTTAACCAAAATTCAAATAACCATTCGCTGTAGTATAGATTCATGTGGGATTCGAAACTATATTTCATATAACCGTATATATTTCCATTAAACATTTTATTTACCATAGTCAAAGAGTAATACTAAAATTCGGATATCTTTCTCTAACATTTTCTATTTAGTACTTTTTACTAAAAATTAAAAAAAATACTTTTTTTAATTTGTTTAAACAAAATATACATACAAAATTTCAGGACTCTACCTCTACTCGTTCTGTCGTATAAAATATTTAGTACTTTAAGTACAAATGTCAAACAATATTGCCAAAAGCATTGTTTTTATATCCACCCGTACCGCCGTATACAATGTGTTGTACTTTTTAGTACATTTTAGAAGTTATTAATGCAAAATTTTTATGTATAAATTGTTATTGTCATAGTTCCAGATACTTATTTAATAACAGGTTCCTATCTTCATCCATTCTACCGTATACAATATTTAGTACTTGTATTCGATTCGTATTCTATTTGTTTATAATATACAAAAAATGTTCCCATACTGTGCAATATTTTGTATTAATGATGCCATTTAGTACGAATTTTCAATAAACCAAGCCTGTTAATTATAGTTGGACATTTTTGTACTCTAAACTTACATTTATATTTTTTACCATTCACTATGGTATAATATTTAGTACAATTTTGTGCATATCGGTCTATTTGTAATAGTTAAGCTACATACTAAATTTCAGATCTCAATCTATGACTTTTCCATTATAAGTTAATATTTTGTACCATGTTAGCACAAATTTCAAAAATATATTAATATATAGCATAGTATAATAATTAAATCTATGTGCCGTGTTTCAGATTTCTATTCCTACCGGTTCCATTATACTACAGTATTTAGTACTAATTCCATAAAAGTTATGCTTAGAGTAAGCTACATACAAAATTACAGATTTCTATTTCTACCAGTTACATTGTATTTACATATTTAGTACTTTTTATCGCAACTTTAGTGCTAAATTCAAAAAAAAACATGGCATAGTATTCTATTTGTAATAGTTAAAGCTATATGTGAAATTTCAGAACTTTTTAATATATTCTAGTACTGATTTAAAAAAAAAAAAAAAAAAAAAAAAAAAAAAAAAAAAATGTTTGCCCATCATTCTACTTGTAATAGCTTAAGTTACATAACAAATTTCAGATATCTATCCCTACCTGTTTCATCGTAGTATAATATTTAGTACTAATTTCCAAAATTTGTTCGCACATTCTGATTTGTTTATCAATGACAAAGCTGCATACCAAATTTCAGAGTTGTAGTTCCAACCGTTCCGGCGTAATACAGTTTTTAGTACTATTTAGTACCATATTTGTTCTAATTTCCAAAAAATATTTTTGCACATCATTTTATTTTTAATGGCTTAAGCTATATACCAAATTTTAGATATCTATACCTACCTTTTCCATCGTAGTATAATATTTAGTACATTTTAGTACCTTTAGTACTAATTTCCATAACTTGTTCACAAATTCTGATTTGCTTATCACTGACAAAGCTGCATACCAAATTTCAAAGTTCTACTTCCAACCGTTCCGGAGTAATACTGTTTTAGTACTTTTTAGTACCTTTTAGTACTAATTTCCAAACAATATTTTTGCACAGTATTCTCTTTGTAATAGCTTAAGCTCCATACCAAGTTTCAGATATGAATCTTCACCACTTCCATTCAAATACAATATTTAGTACTTTTTAGTACATCTAAGTACTAAATTCCAAATTTTTTTCACACATTCAAGTCCATTCGCCATAGGCAAAGCTACGTGCCAAATTTCAAAGTTCTACATCTAACCGTTCCCGCGTAATACAGTTTTTAGTACTTTTAAGTACCTTTTAGTACGAATTTCCAAAAATCCCGTCTTATCACACGCCTACTCACTAAACCCCACCTACATGCCAAATTTCAAGTTTCTAGCTTTAGCCGTTTCGTCTGGGCGTTGATGATCAGTCAGTCACTTATAACGCAACTCTTTTATATATATAGATAAAATGAATTTATAGAATATATATTTTTAATCAAATAATAATTAGCTATCAATCGTTTATAATTTTTGTAATACCCTTGATATAATCACAAAATTTTCTGCTATGATTTGAATAAAATATCGTTGTCATTCAATATGGAACAGGTGGCCCTTGTTCATAATTCAAATTAAAATCTATCAATACTAATATAATCTAATCTAATCGAAGTGGAAGCCAATATGTATTACCTCGTATTTACTTCTCGTATAAACAATTTTGCCATAGCATCAATTTTGACTTCTCAAATAAAATCAACTTATTTCTAAATTTACACATACACACATAACTAGACCACATGATTTATTACAGCTCATATGAAACCTATGTGCAAAATTTTAAAATACACGCATTTAAAAATATTTCTTTAATATACTACCATATATGGACATATGTATGTATACACTTATATCCTCAAGGCAACATATGGCAGGATAAATTATATGACTTCTACAGTACGAATATTTTCTTACGTTAGTTTTCATATATATTCCATGAAGGTTATAACGTCCATCTTAGAAGTGTTTGTGTATGTATGGGTGAGTGCATGTGTGTGTTTGCGTAGTACATGGAAGTATATTGCCTTAGATTATTTATTGTTGCATATAAATAAAGCTTACGGGTTAATTGTGCCCCATTGTGCTGTTAAAAGTTTTGACATTCATCGTATTTATTTTCATACGCACAGTGGGTGCATTTTTGTGGGGTGAAATTTGGATAAATAAGAGACGGAAAATCCAACAAAAATTTATGGTGACTGAGGATGAACTATAGCAAGTCAACGTAGCCGAGGTTTTATTGGAGACAAAGAACCGCACAGTGTATGCATGTCGATGATGACTGGGGACAGATATGCCATCTAGATTTTACTCGAGAAGAAGACGGATTTTCAATGCCTTAAAATTTTGTGCCTTGGTAGGAATTCATGTATTTTCCCGACACTGTGCCCCCTAAAAATCTACAAAACACATTGATGAGAAATTTTAATACGAATATTTGTTGTTTGAATACGGGTGTGTGCGTGTGTGTGTTGCGTTGAGTATTGGCATGTGTTTCTCTAATACCCATATCTATGTATGAACGGATGTGTCCACTAGTATGAAGCTTCCGTTCGAAACAAAAAACAGGTGGGAATATTGGCAAACTCATGTTTTGCTATTTGTTTACTTTGTTGGCCACCAGTGTGTATGTCCATGTGTTTGTGTGTGTGCGTGAAAAGTTACGTGCGTTTCAACAAACACACATGCCCGAGTGTCAGTCTCAATATTGTATGGATGTATGTATGTTTAAACGTGTGAAGAAGGACTTTGAGACTAATGTTGGTAAATACTCTCAGGTGGAAATACTCACCCGTCAGTTTGAAACAACGGAACAACGAAGACCCGAAAACAACAACAGCAGCAGCAATGGCAGAAACAACACACAAACGCCCATATGCAAAAGTACTTTTGTGGTTTCCGGAGTTTCGTAAACAAACATAAAAATAGTTTTTCGACAGAAATGCAAAAAAACCTAAACAAAAGCAGGAAAAACTGAAGTTTGTTTTTTTGCCCGTTGTCATGGGTATTCGGTCGTTCGTTCGCTCGTCCGTTGAAGTTTTGTAGTTTTCGACATTTCTAAAGTACAACTAACACTAAAACCTCACATGTGTTGCTATGTTTTGAGTCTAAAACAATTGTATTTTAAATAAAATTTCTAAATTTGTTAAAACAACAAAAGAAGCCATAGATGTGATTTTTCGAACTGGTTATGAACAATTGTTTGATATAATTTTTAGTGAAATTGTGGATTTTACATTTTTGTCCGGTAACTTGGGGTGTTACCCCGTAGCCTACAAACTAATTAGCTTGCATTAAGCTTCCGCCAGCTGCTAATATGAAGACCGGGGTTCTTTTCTCGACCAACCTCTGAGCCTTTTACATTTCCAAAAGAAAATTTGTGCATTATACATAAATCAAAAATGCTCAAACTCTTCGTTGAGAAAATTATCTTCAGATGGCCGTCGAGTAATAAACCTTAATACTGACTGATACGCCCGCTAGGACTAGTATTGTCAATGGCGGTCATCAGGGATCATTTGCCGTTTTGATGTTGGCGACGAAAGTTCCCGCAAAGACTTGGTTCTACTTTTGTCTTCCTTCTTAGCCGTTAAGGGTGATATCCTTCTCGCTGTAGTACCCTTTCCACTCTCCTTATCCCATGCATATAACACAAAACTTGGGACAGTACCCTGTAACTTCATTGTCAATTGTTGGTGTTCTTCTGTCGGCCTTATTACCTTCTTTATTTCCAAGAGCTCTGAGGAGGGTTTGGCTTACCCAGTTTTCCTGCATTCTGACTAATTTCGTTTGATTCCTTAGTTTCTGTAAAATTAATACTTTTTAGTCGCCATCATATCAGACGACTGGATGCGGTGCCATAGCACGATTACGCAATATATTACAATGTTTGGTATTGCAAATGGGACCACGTTTAGGTGTAGCCCCATATAACGATACCCCAATATAGTCGGTATTTAGGGGATTTTGAACACGTTTTACAGCCGAATTGGATGTAATTAGATATTTTGGGGTTTCATTGCATACCTCATCTCCAAGCTTCCAACGGAATTGGCTGTAATTTGGTATTTAGAACAACACATATCCGTACCAAAAACCAGTAGGGAAAGTAGTAAAGTCGAACGTGCCCGACTATATGATACCTTTCACCACTATGGATATATTAAATAGAACTATTAATATGAAATAAAATATGTGATATTTATCTAAATCTGAATCTACATAGATTTATCCATAAGCATGGCATTCGTTTGTTACAATGGGACAAACGTACGTAAATCGTCATCAAAAATATCAAGAGGCCATCCGTTGGGCTATGTCTGTACTTCTAGAAAACGCACTACGTAATTATATGCTCAATTTTGTACGTTGTGCAAAATTTGATATCAATCTGACAAACATGAGGAGTTTGATGTACAATTTACTTATATATGGATGCTATATCCAAATATGAACCGATTTCAACGAAACTTGTCACAGGTTAGGTTATACCAATTTCAGTACGTTTTGTTCCTATCAGCCATATATTGGTTCCTTGGTGCGTCAATTACTTAAAATCAATCCATAATATAAGGGAGCTATATCTAAATCTCAACCGATTTTCACGAAACATAGCAGACATCACTCTAGGCTCAATTCAGTACGTTATGCCAAATTTGGCGAAAATCGAAAGATATATAAAGACTTTGGTGGACCGTTTACCTTCAATCGGACGAAAATATATATGGGAGCTATATCTAAACCTGAACCGATTTTTTCCCTTGGGCCAAAGAAATGAGCTGTGCCAAATTTCCAATTCGAATGAAAAACGTTACCTGTACTTTGTTTGCAATTTAAAATGGACCGACAGATATGCATAAATCTACCTAGAAATTTATTCTATGC